>NW_028258138.1:12729772-13032803 GCF_053883595.1 Heterocephalus glaber
ATTTTAATTGCATACATTCAGTCCTCTGTATGTGCAGTATCAATCAAGATTGATTGGAAAATCTCCAGAGGGGGGGAAAGAAATCTCACCTGTCATGAACATGTACACGCATATTTTTCTTTTCATTATTCTTCAAACAATGCAGTAGAACAACTGCTTATACAGCTTTACATTAAGCATTAGAAAAAATATAGAAATGATTTAAAATATAAGGGAGGATATGTACAAATTATATGACATACAAAATTTCACATAATCCATTTATGAATTATGAAATCTGTAAGAGGTCCTGACACTAAGCTCTTATGAATGCAAAAGGATGACAGTATCAGAAGATAGAGAAGTGTAGGGCTGGGGATTTAGCTCAGTGGTTCTGCAGCCTGCCTCACAAGCACAAGGTCCTGAGTTCAATCCCCAGTACCAAAAAAAAAAAAAAAGGGACAGAATTATCTTTTTAGTAAATAATATTGAGTTGATTATTCATTAATATAGATAAAATGTTCTTTCTACATGGCACCAAATAAAAATCATTTGAAATAGATTATAAATAATGAACTAATGAAACTTTTAGGAGGAAAATAGGAAAGCATATTTAAGGCCATAAATTAGCCAACAATTTCTTTAGTAGATATAGAAAGCACTAACTATAAAGAAATAATGATTAATTGAACTACATTAAATTAAGAATTTTCTGGGAAATTGTCAAGGAAGTATGAGAAGATGGCTATGATATAAACATGCCACATTACAAAATTCATAAAGAATTCTATTAAATGAGTGAAAGAGACAATCAATTAAAAGCAAAAGACATAAATATATACTTCTAAGTGAGAATTTCCAAAGAAGTGCAAATGTAAGAAAAGGTGATTATCCTCATTACTTTTCCAAGAAATGCAAAGTGAACAACCACAAAGGCATTTAAATGCCAACTAGAAGAGTTTTTATGAACAATCTTAAAACTGTAGAGCACTACCTAGTGTTCCGAGGAATATAAACTTGTATAATTTGAATGGTGCTATAGATTCTTATAATCTTGTTGGAAAAAAAATTTTCTAAAGCAAAATTCTATAGTCAATGGATTGGACTTCCAAACACAGAACAAAATGGTACAGAGCTGCTTACTAAAAACATGTACAAGAATAGTTATAACAGCACTACTCATAATAACCAAAATAACAAATCACAAATGTCCAACATCAGTCAAGTAAATATATTTATACAGTGGAATGATAATTTTTTATTTATTATAATAATAATTTTTATTTCTGTGAAATGATAGGAGAAAAGTCAAATAGAAGATAAGTAACAACTTTTAATGAAAATGAGATGAATTTCACTGAAATCTCAACAAACGGAATTGTTCCTGATGGTTGGAAATATAGTCTTAGTGGAATAAGAAAATTGAAGCAGACCAAAATAAGTCCGAGCGGAAGTGAAGGAACAGATGGTTCGGTTCAATCCAAATGTGCGGAGTCAGGAAGAGGCTAAGAAGAGAGATATCGGAGCATGAAAAATGAGGCTCCCATTACGGAAGGTATTATTAAGTAATTAAGTTAATTAGTAGTTACAGTTTCAGCTTATAGAGATACAATTTTATTATGCTGAAGGTGTTGGGAAAAGCGGTGGCTACAGGATTACACAAATGTACAAATTAGTGTTGCCTGGGAAGATTTTGGGAAGCAAACAAAGCAGCGTCTTCAGTCATCATCACTCAAATGTAAAGGAAATGAAGAAAAGTTCATGAACGTAAAGCAATAGTGACAACGGGGATATTGGATTTTTACATTCACTTTACATTTTCTGCCTGTGAAATTTGTTGAATTAATGTATATACAGACTTAAAATGGAAGTGAAATTTGGGAGAAAAAAATCAATCAATCACAACATATTTCAAATAAAGTTTATCAATCAAGATGAAACATGACAAGCTTGTACTTTTCTCCACCTCACCATACTTCTCCTCTCAGCTAAGATTAAGTTGGCCATTTTATTTAAAGAGAGAATAGTTCTGTGTGAAGAATCTTGAGACACAGCCAGAGCTAGTGAAGCCCAAGAGGTGGAATTTGATAATCCCAGCTGTTCCAGGAGCTCCTCAAAAACATCTGTATGACCATAGTCTTCCACAGAAAGAAAGAAAGCAGCAACTGTATCGATCCATACCCTAGCCTTGGCCCAATCACCAGAGCCATAGTCTGGCCCAGTGTTGTAATTTAGTAATTTCTGCACAAGCTCCTGGTGACAGGACCGGGTGACCCAGTGAAGAAAATGAAAAGCATGTTCCAGACTAATGTAACTACTTGCAAGGTCCTATTTATATACTCAGTAGTGGATGGAAGAAACTATGGGCAGTTATTTACTTGATATTCCACCCTACGTTTTATAAGAAAACCTTTAGAATTTCTTAATCCATGAGTTGAATTGAAGTTTATAACCAACATTACTTTCACTGCAACGTCTAGATCCTTGTAGTCAAATCATGTGGCTTCAAATGAGGCATTTTCTGAAAAGTAAGAAAACAACTCAGTTAAATGGGCAAAAATTTGGACAGATACCTTACAAAATTAGATGTTATCTTATTCCATTAGGAAACTGCAAATTAAAACAATGATGAGCAATAATGAAATACTACTACACATCTACTGGCATGTTCAAAATAAAACACTGAAAACACCAAATATTGACAAAATATGGAGCAAAAGAAACTCTTGTTTTTCCTAGTGGGAATACAAAATGGTACCATCTTTTTGGAAAAGAGTGTCAATTCTTTTTTTTTTTTTTACAAAACTAAACTTACTTTGCTGTGCAATTTGACAAAGGAACTCAATATATTACCCCAAAAGGAGCTGAAAATTTATGTCCATGTAAAACTCGTGTGTAGGTATTTATAGAAGCTAGTCATAATTGCTAAAAATTGTAAACAATCATAATATCCTCCATTACATGTGTGAATCAATAAATTTGAATACATCTAGACAACTGAATATTATTTAACACTAAAAGAAAATTAACTATCAAGGTACGAAAAGACATGGAAGAAACATAAGTACATGTGGCTATGTTTAAAGAAGATATGTAAAGACTATATATTATATGATCCTTAGTGATGTAAAATCTGAAAAAAGATAAAGTTGTGGAGCTACTATCATGGTTGAAGTTTCCCAAGGGGCTTGGGGACAGTAGGAAGGGATAAGTAACTGGAAAGGGACCCTTTTAGGACAATGAAAATATTCTGTATGATATTGTGGTTTTGTGATTATTTTACTAACATAATTTCAATATCATAGAATGTACAGAACAATGTAAAATCTACCCTTTGCTTAAACATAGTGCATCAATTCTGGCTCAAAAATTGTAGGAAATGTTGCACATTAATGTTTATAAGAGAGGAAACTGGAGATCAAAATATGAGTGAGAATTCTCTTTACTTTCTGCTTTTGTTTATATCAGAAACTGATAAACATAGTCCATACATTTTTTAAAGAGACATTGAATATCAGCATTTTGCCAAATTGTTCATCTCTTCTCAAGTGAAAGCATACTTTGTTTATCAGATCATATTTTCCACAGAATGCTTTCTGTATACTATCTTGACATATTTTTATGGTCTTTAAAGAAACCTCATTCATGTATGTGTATAACAGTAAAGTATACATAAATCTCAATAATGGAACTTGAACTTTCACAGAGAAAATACTTCTTTAATCAGAATTTAACAAAAAAATACAATGCTGCCATCTCAGATCATAAGAAGGAAGCCCCAAACACATGTGGTAGGAGTTTGATCTCTATTGCATCAATGTTCAGGAATGGGTCCCAGAGAGGTCATCAAATCAATGGATGGAAACTGAGACAAAATAAATCTTACTACTTCAAGTTGTGTGCCAGTATTTTGTCGCAGCAACAAAAGACTAATGTAACCCTCATTATACCTGTTTATATTTAGTACTAACCCTCAAGTACAATTTTTTCTGATTTCCAAAATCATGGATTTTTTTGTCAATTTTTGAAACTTACGCAAGTAGCCTTTTACTGCTTCCTATTTTATTTTTAAGTTTCATAAATTTTATCTTTTGTGTGTATTTTTTAACTGTAGTATAAAATTTCAATGTAAAACCTGCCAAATTTTATTTGTTTCACTCATGCTGTTCATTTACATTTTATTTTTACAATTACGAATAGTAGTTATAAGCAATCTTATACATATTTTTGGTATGTTAGTATAGGTATCTAAGAGAGTCCTTGTTCTAATAATGCTACATCTCAAAGGGGATGTCATAGAAATTGATAGTAAATGGTGGTTATCAGAGGCTGTGGAGAACTTATAGGACCAAGAAATCCTAATACAGTATGATGACTATGGATAACAATAATATACTTGATTTCAAAAAAGCTAAATTTTGAAAATTTTTACCACAAAGAAATATTTGATGTGTTGGGTATATTTAACCTGATTTAAACATTACATACTATGTACATGTATCAAAATATCACATTAATCTACTAATTAATATGTGTAATTTTTGTTTTTAAGTTTGCGTTAAAATAAATTTAATTATAATATGACTCCTGAATGTCCTTGTCAATAGCATTTGAATTTATCTTTTGCTCATGTGTTCCTGGATCGACTGGTGCTTCATCAACATAACCTGGGTTTCGCTGAAGATGTAGATTGATTTCAAACCTTCTACAAGAGACTCTTCTCTTTCTTGGACCAAAAGTTCAATGGGGCTTCGCCAGATAAAATGTAGAAAAGCATAACAGAGAAATGTTAAGATAATACAGGCAAAAACCTGCTTCCACGTCCTGTCTACCGTAACTCCTGGTATTAGGTATGAATTTAGAATATCCTCAAAGTGTCACATGAAATCAGAGATGAGGCTTTTGGAAGATAATTGGATCATAGATATGCAACACTTATCAGTAAACTAATCCATTAATGAATGCATGGCTGAATGTCCTGTCAGGATGGGGATGGGAACAGTGTGTCATTCAGGGCCTGAGGGGATATGTATCCTCCCCTGATTCTTCTCTATTCTCTCTGCTTCCCAGCCACCACTAGGGAAGCAACTTTTCTGCTTTTCTTCACCAGGGCTTTCCTCCATGATGTTTCTGACTTTTAGCCAGCTGACCGTGGACTGAATCCCCTCAGCTATAAGAGACATTACACTTTTCCTCCTTAAGCAGTGGGTATCAAGTATTTGTTGAGCAATTGGAAAGCTGACTAGTACAAATCCGCTGGTCGATTTAGACAATATGGTCAAGCCCAAGGCAAGGGTACAAAAGTACACTCTGCCCACCAGAAATCAGAACAGGTGGCACCAGCAACCATATTCAAGGAGGAAGGAACCTATAATCTTTCTCCAAGGATAAGAGAAGAAAGAATAATTTTTGCTTGGTAATAGCAAAGCCAGAGCAGTACACAGACTCTTGTCCACTATTTGTTATAGTAAACAATATTTTATAGGAAAATACTCACATTTATTCATTTATACACAGTCTGTGGTGATTTGACACAGCTGCAGAATTGACTTTTGAGACAGATCACAAGGCCCCAAAACCCCACATGTTGACAATTTAGCCCTGCACAGACGTTGGCCTTCTCCTGACATACAGGAACAGGCATATTGGTTGGCTGCACACCTACAACCAACACTGCTCGGGAAGGAGAGACTGCCGCTTTCCAGTGTTCAACTTTTTACCCGCAATTGTTCTCCCACATAGTAAAGTTTTATATTTTCTGGCTTGTTCAGGTTCATTAATTTATAGCAGTCTGTTGCAGTATGTGTTAGCCTTTTGTTTTTCCGAATCAGTTTAGGGTCTTGGAGCCCATTATTTTGATTCTTTTGTCATATACCTCAGTTTTAAAATATTAAAACCTCAAAAGGAATGATTATTGTTACATGTGCACAATAAACAGTAATTTCCATTTTAACTAATTTTATTATTTCTGAATGTTCATGCTTTTGAGTTCATAATTATTTCTGTCTAAATCCATCATTTCATATAGTATATAATTTAAAAATAAATTTTTTCATTATTTGCCTATTGACTTTTATTTTTTCTTTCAGATAATATTTTTTATGTTATTAATATATTTATTCAATTTCTTTTATTATAAGGGAAATTTTGATTGTGTAAAATTATATATAAATGGTTATTCTTAATATGCTCTAAATATATCATTACAATTTGTTCCAGTTCCCTTTAATTCTCTTGAGATTTACTGTCAGCCTTATCATTTCTCTTTGTAAGTAATATAATTATTTTATCTATCTAAATTAAGATTTTTGGCTTTGTATTTTATTATAAGCTACAGAGTTAAGGATACATGTGATTTTAATTGGCATTCACCCTTTTGAAGGGGGCATAGTTTTAGAATTTGTGGATGGATGCTTTTTAACAGTTTTGAAAAAATATATGTTTCTACTCAAAAATAGTTTTTTTTCCTCTGCTGAATTCCACCTACTAGATTTTACCATTTTATGAGATCTGATGTATCCTTTATACAATTCTCAGTATTTTACAATAAATGTTTTCTTATTTTTGATTCAGTTGACTATATGTTATCAATTACTTTTCAGTTTAATAAATTACTTAAGTTTATTGATTTCTTAACTCATATTTTTAGAATTATAATTTAAATTTGATTCTATGGTGATTTCTTCAGTTATAATTTATATCATACATATTTACTTTATTTTATATTTATTATGACTATTCTAATATTTCTTATCTCCAGATTTCAATATGTTGTTCAGATTTTATTTAGCTTTTATTATCTGTTACTTCTTTACTCTAGAGTCTGAGTTGGAAGTATCACTTGACTTCAAACATTTTAGACTACTCTGGATAGAATAAACATCATCTAAAAAATGAAAGAAAAGAATGGAAAGGCAGAAGGAAGGAAAGAAGGAAAGATATCAGCTGATTGCCAAGGAAAAACTAACATAAAATAAGGCTGCTGCCACAGATTTATCTCCCTCAGTCTGGGCCCACCCTATAAGACATACTGCCTATTCAATTAAATGTACTTCTTCTTAGCAAATTCTGAAGATTAGTGATTATTTTCTCATCATCTTGTTTTGGACAAAATTTCAAATGAGTCTGGTTTTTCATTTGGGAAGTAGACCCCTGCAATTTGAGAAATTGCAAAGTATCTCAGTGAATAACTTTGGTTTGTGTTAAGCTCAGTATTTTAATACTACATCATTTTCAGGATGGTATTTTATTATTTCTCCAACTGTGGTTTGCTAGCCTTGGGGAGGGTGTAGGCTACAAAATTCCGCTGATTATACATTTCTCAGCAGACTCCTGCCTGCCTCCTGGCTTTAAGAACAATGGATTTCAACTTACATTTTCAAAAGTTCTTTGTATTCAGAACAGTGGTAACTTTAATCTTTACTCTGTCCAGCATTTCATTGCATTTTATGGTATCAGTTGGAGTTTCCCAAGTGAAACCAAATTTGTTTTAGTATGGAAGCAGTTTCTATCTGGAGGAAATCAGCATGCATGAGCACATACATTCGATGAGGACTGACTTTAGGGTTAAAATAAAGTAAAATTATAATGTCAAATTCTTACTTAGCTAATGTGTCATGGTTATGAAAAAATTATGCTTGATATATTATTATCTAAATAATTATATTATTTTCTAAATAGTTAAAATAAAGTGGGATATTTGACATGTAATTTGGTGCCATATTAGTAAGCCAGAATGTCCTATTATTGCTGATATTTTCAATGTGATGGCCCCAGTCAAGGTTTAGATCTAGAAAGTCCCTGAAAACACTCATGTAGGCAGAGGCAGTGCTTATGAAAGGTGACTGGATCCTGGGGATGCTCTATTCATCAATGTATTCCTTTACTAATGATTCAGGAGCCCAGTGTGCCCTTAGGAAGTGGGGGCTCCTTAGAGGTTGGTTCCTGGGGGGTGGCCTTGAAGGTTGTATCTCTGTATCTCTGTATCTCCCTCTGAGGCTCCTCTGTTCTCTCTCTGCTTTTCACTTACCAGGAGATGGAGAGTTCTGCCCAGGCGCTTTCACCTTGCCACTTGTGCATTGGAGTCTGTTGGGCATCAGCCGAAATTAACCTCTCCTCCTCTGTGATTTGAGTGTCAGGTTTTTCGTCTAAGTGATGAGAAATGTGTCTAAGACCACTCCAATAGTTATCCTCTAGGCAGAATTTCTTTTTTAAGAAATGAAAAAATGTTTTACAGAATTAAAACTGTAGGAGACAGAATCCAACCAAGGGTGTTGCAAATGACATGAAACATAAAGATGCACACATTTTAAATGATCTGATATAAATACAGATGTTATTACAGAAATAGACATTTTAAAAACTTAGATGATGTCCATGAGCAACCAGAAATGGTATGAAGGATTAAAAGACATATGTAAAAACATGTTTGTATGATCTGTGAGAAGGAGTTCATATTTTATACCCAATTAGTTTAGAATCCTAATTATCTAAAAGGAGCTACCCCTTCCTCTCTCTCCCTCTCTCTGTGTGTGTCTCACTCAAACACCGCAACCACACATGTGTTACTAATCACACAGAAATAAAAGAATACATAAGCAAAACTAAACATAGAGCAGTACAAAGCAAAATGTGTGATGAAACATTTTATTTAATAATATGACTTTTGTACAAAAATGAGAGTCAAATTTGATCACATTTTATAAAGCACAAAAATAATGCAGACATGTTTCTGTAAATATCACATAATCAAAATGATAGTCAAAATAGATGGCTGATTTAATTTTTTAAGATAATGTTGTGTATAGTTGGTGTTTTTGAAGACATTTTAGCTTTTCATGTGAGGAAAATGTGAGATAATTCCAGTAAAATAGGAGATGATAACCAATAGGCTAAGAGCTCTGGAAATTCTTCAGTAGCACCCATAGGTCCAGTATTTTCTACAGCACAGAGGGCGGCGACAACCGTAACCATAGCCACCACAGCCACCATAGCCAGAGCCACAGCCTAGGACACCACAGAGATAGCCCAGGCTACTGTAACAGTTGTCGAAGTAGCTCATGGTGTCAGGAGTGGACTGTTCTGTTGAGGACGAGGAAATAGGTGTCTTCAGTCTGGATGTCACTGTCTGTCTAGGGCCTTTTATACTTCTTTGAAGGTGGGTGGGGAAAACCACAGGCAGTGGAGCTTCATATTACCTCACCAATGAGCTTCAGATAATGTCATAAATATGTATTGAGAAAACAAGGCCCTCATGACTGAGATAATTTTGCTCTTATGTCAGTATTCCATGATCAAATTATGGGCTATTAAAATGAATTTGTTTTATTTTCAAGATACTTTATCCTATATTTAGTTAATTGGGTACATATCACCAGATTATATGTTGAGATGCAAATTGGGAAAATTAGGTGTTCCATTTTTATCATTGTTTTGTTTGGTTTCAATTCCTGCACATGAACACCTTTGTCTATTTTCCTTTCCTCCATCCTTTCCTCCCTTCCTTCCTTCTCTCTCTTTCCTTCCCCCTTCCTTCCTTCCCTTTCTCCTCCTCCTTCCTCTTCATCTTTCTTCTTCTTCCTCTCCTCCTCCTCTTCCTTCTTCTTCTTCTTGTTTCTTTTCTCTTTCTCTCTTTCTCTCTCTCTCTCTTTCCTTCTTTCTTTCTTTCTTTCTTTCTTTCTTTCTTTCTTTCTTTCTTTCTTTCTTTCTTTCTTTCTTTCTTTCTTTCTTTCTTTCTTTCTTTCTTTCCTTCCTCCCTCCCTTCCTGTCCCTCTCATTTCCAGTCCTGAATAGTCCTATTTCTAGGAATTCATTACCTGACTCTTGTTCATGATGAATGAACTATGCTATTGGTAATTGGTGGAAGTTACTATCATGTTTGTATATAGAAATCATTTAAACAGTAAATAAATGGCTATTTTATGGACAAAACCTCCATGTTTGTCTTTGTCAACATATATAAATATATTGTAGACGTATTAGCCACATTAAGGTTAATCTAGCACTCCACCTTCAACTATTATGTCCCTTTTTACAAAATCAGAGTTTGCTTTAGATCTCACAAAAGGCTTGCAGGTACAGCAGTGACATTGATTTTCAAGTGTATGAGAGCACAAGAGGAATCAAAGAATCTGGGTACTCCTTTGCACAGATTTTAGGTGATAGGTAACAAATTAATAGAAGTAGAGGGACTCAGTCATGGACTTATGTATTATTTATTGTTCTAAAATTTTGAATTTATTCAATGCAATTTGCATAAAACAAAATAATGCTGTTGTAGGAGTACAGATTGATGAATTTTACAGTCAAAATCAATTTAAATAAGTGCTATCGTTTCAATTATAGGTAGTGGAAGGTATTTAAGGGAAGAAAAAGCTTCCTTTGGATTTTGTGTTGCTGCACACAAGTGAAAATTAATTTCTTGTAGGATGAGAGTAATTTTAAACTGGTGAAAATCAGCATCTATGAACACACACATTTCATAAAAACCGGGGCTTGGGGTAAAAATAAATAAAAATTGAATGAAAATTTGTCCCTGGGGAAATATGTAATGATTTTGGAAAAAAACTCTCCTGAAATGGAATATATATATATATATACATATGTATAATTTTCTAAATCTTTTGATAGATATATGATATATATATGATATATGATATATATGATATATATTTATGATATATATATGTATAATTTTCTAAATCTTTTGAATAAATTGGTATATGTACAGACTTACTTGGAGCCATGTGGGTAAGCCAGAATGTCATTATTTTTGCTTCCATTTTCATTGTGACAGTATCTGTCACGCTTTGGAACTGGAATGTTCGGGAAGAACTTATGCATGCAGAGGCAGGGCGATGGGAAGGTTAGTGGATCGTGAGGTAACACTCAAGTGTATTCATGGGCCGGGGATTTAGCTCAGCGGTTCTGCCGCCTGCCTCTAGTGTATTCATCATTCATGTGTCCGAGCAAAGCATGCCATTAGGAGGTGGAGCATGGTAAGAAGCTGGTCATAGCCTGTGTGATCCTGAGGGTGGATCTCCCTCTCTGGCTCCTCCTTTCTCACCCTTTTTGCCTGCAGTGAGATGAAGAACTAACCCTGCACATAGTTTTTTGTTTTCTTTTGTTTTGTTTTGTTTTGTTTTTGGTACCAGGGATCGAACTCGGGACCTTCCGCTTGCTAGGCAGGCGGCCGCACCACTGAGCTAAATCCCAGGCCCCAAGAAATTGGCCTGCATTTTTTTTTTTGTTTGTTTGTTTGTTTTGATAGGGGATCGAACTTGGAACCTTGCACTTGTGAGGCAGGCACTGGAACCATGCAAATAGTTTTTGTTTTGTTTTTCGCCATACCATTTCTGCTCAGAGGCTGCTGGCCATGAGCCTTGTGGGTGTCATTTTGTCCAAGTGATGAGCAAGGTGTCTAAGGCAACACCTGTAATCATTCTCTAGGCAGAATATTTTTAAAAATTAGAAACATCTTTACATAGAGCCCTCACTGATATAACCGAACATTATGTCACAAATGACATTAAGCATACAGATATAGTCAGTTTTAAATGATCTTATGTGAACAGATGTTTTTGTATAAATAACCATTTAAAGAACTTAGACAAAAAGCATAAATAAACACAAATGGGAGATGAGATTAAAAGATGTATGCAAAGCAAATTAGTATGATCTATGAGAATGAACTGATATTTTACCCATTCAGTTTAGATCCATAATTACCATGAGAGAGTTTCCCCCATTCTCTCTTTCTCTTCTACATTCCTTTCTCTCTGTTTATTTTTCTCTCATATACACACAATATGACTAATCACATGCAATTACACAAATATAATCAATTTTCTTAATGGAGAACAGTAACAAAGCAATAGTTCAGTTGAAATATTATTTATTTAATAATATATGTTTTAAAATAAAAATTGTGAGTCAAATTTGATCATAGTTTACAGTGATATAAAATGATATAGATAATTTTCTATAAACTATCACAAACTGCAAATGACACTGATGAATGAAAATATCTTGCCGGATTAAATATTTTTAGATTATTTTTTATATAGTTGGTGATTCTGAAGACATCTAAAAGTTTCTTATGTAAAGAAAATTAGAGATAATTCTAGTAAAACAGGAGGTTATAGCCAATAGGTTAGGAAGCTGTGGGAATTTCTCAGTAGAACCCAAAGGAACAGTATCTTCTACAGCACAGGGGGCGGAGACAGCTGTAACCATAGCCACCATAGCTAACATAGCTACCATAGCTACCATAGCTACCATAGCCACCATAGCCACAGCCCAGGCCATCATAGTAGTTGCCGTAGAAGCTCATGGTGTCAGGAGTGGACTGTTCAGCTGACTATGGGAAGGAGGTATTTTCTGTGTGGATGTCACTGTCATCTGCCAAGAGCTTTTATACCTCCTTGCCAGTAGGTGGGGAAAACCACAGGCAGTGGAGCTTCATATTATCTCACAAATGTGTTTCAGAGGATGCCATAAATATGTAGTTATTGAGAAAACAAGGCCTTTTTAACAGAGATAATTCTGATCTTATGTCAGAATTCCATGATCAAATTATGAGGTGTTAAAATGAATCTCTTGTTCTATTTTCGAGACTCTGGTTTGCTCTATATTTAATTGTGCATAAATGACCTGATTACTTTTTGTTATACAAATCATGAATATTAGGTGTCTCATTTTTATTTTTGTTTTGTTTTGTTTCAATTCCCACACAGCAACATTTGTCTTTCTTTCTTTCCTTTTTTTCTGTCTTCCTTCCTTTTTTCCCTCCCCCCCCTCCTCCCATTCTCTTCTCTGTCCTTTTCATTCTTGAATAGTCTTCTCTGTAGGAATTTATTTTCTGACTCTTGTTCATGATGAAAATGAACTATTCTATTGGTAATTGGTGGCAAGTTCCTATCGTATTTGTATACAGAGGAGATTTAAATTGACTATATTTCTTCAGTAAATGCTTTCAAAGTATCCTGGAAATAAATGAGCATTTCTTGGACAGAAAATGTATACTCGTCTTTGTCACCCTATATAAACATATTGGGGATGTAACAGTGAAAGGTTAAGTTGTTGCTTCATCCACAAGTATCACTTCCCTTTTTGCAAGATCGGGGTTTACTCTGAATCTCACAAAAGGCTTGTATGTACTTTTGAAAAGTGCACGGCAGTCTGAGGAGTAAAATGTTCTTTGTTCCCTCAGACTTTAGGTGACAGATGAAGTATTAATGGAAATAAGAATACTCAGTCATGAATTTATATTTTTTGTATTGTTATAATTTTTTTAATTCAATGTATTAAATATAATTTGTGTAAAAGAAACCTAACAGGAGTACGACTCAATAAATTTTACAGCTAACATCTGTTTAAATTATGTTGTATCATTTTAATTTATGGTATTGGAGGGTTCTTGAAAGAAGAAAGAAGCTTCCTGTTTAATTTTATGCTGCTGCATTCAGGTGAAAACTAATTTCTTTTAGAATGGAAGAAATTTTAATGTGGAGAAAATCAACCTCATGAGCACAGTTGATAATGTCCAGGATTAGGGATTAAAAAAAATCTAAAGTCAATTCATTCCTGAACAGTTATCTCATGATTTTAGACAAAATTATTCTTGATATACACAGTACACATATTATTTTGTGACTGGATACAAAAAATTGCTGTTATGTTCAAAAGCTATTAGTAAGCCAGAATGTCATTATTTTTCCTGCCATTTTCTGTATAGTAATGTCAGTAATGATTTAGTTTGAGGATGTCCTGGAAAACACTCATGCACTCAGAGGTTGGGCTTTGGAAAGGTGACTGGATCATGGGGTGCTGGACCTATCAATGTGTTCATCTACTAACATCTCAGAAGCTGAGTGTGCTTCGAGGAGGTGAGGCTGATTGGAGGCTGCTTTATTATGGTGTGATGTGGAAGGATGCATCTCCTGCTCCGTCTCCTCCTTTCCCTCTGTTTCTTGGCTGTCATGAGAGGACTAGTTTAAACTCTTCACAGGCCATTTCACTCGAACGTTTCTACCTTGGAGTCAGCCAACCATGAGACAAAACAAAAATCTTTTCCTTTAAGTTTAGGGTGTCAGGTATTTGTGGAAGCGATGAGAAAAGTGACTAAGACAACATCTAAAATCATCCTCTAGGCATAATATTTTTTAAAAATGTGAAACATTTTTCAGAGTTTGAGTGCTAGCTGATAGAATCCAACCACTCTTGTTGTAAATGACACAGTGTATACAGATGAAATAGTCATTTATAAAACTTAGATGAAGAGCACAAACAAATAAAAATGGTAGGTGAGATATATATAAAAGCAAAATTCTATGATCTGTGAGAAGGACTTATTTTTACTCATTCATTTTAGACCCTTTATTATCACAAAAGAGCTTCCTATTTCACTTCTGCCTTCCCCACCCATCCTACCTTCCTTTCTCTCTCTGTCATTTTCTTTTTTTTCCCAATACCAGGGATTGTACTAAAGATCCCTGAGTGCTTGCCAGGCAGGCATAGTGCCACTGAGCTATCCCTCTGTCATTTTCTTTGAGGAAACCACAATCACATTCATGTGATTAATCACAAACAAATGTGCAAATATATAACTAAAACTCATAAGTAGTAGAACAGTCCCAAAGCCATACTTATGTTAAAATAAATATTTATTTAATAATACATCTTTTAATTCAAAAATTGAGAGTCAAAATAATACAGAAACTTTGCTGCAAACTATTATATAATCCAACTAATGTAGATGAATCCAAATGGTATGCTGCATTTACTTTGCTTTTCAGAGAATTTAGTGTATGGTTTGCGTTTTTGAAGATATTTGAAAATGTATCATGTAAAGAAAGTCAGAGAAAATTCCAGTAGAAGAGGAGGTTGTAGCCAATAGGTTAAGAAGCTGCAGAAATTCCTCAGTAGAAGCCACAGGACCAGTATCTTCTATAGCACAGGGGGTGGTAACAGCTGTAACCACAGCCACCATAGCCACCACAGCCACCATAGCCAGAGCCAAAGCCACAGCCACAGCCTAGGCCACCATAGCTATAGCCCAGGCCACTATAGTAGTTGCCGTAGTAGCTCATGGTGTCAGGAGTGGACTGTTCTGCAGAGGACCAGGGAGTAGGTGTCTTTGTCTGAATATCACTGTCTGCCTAGAGCCTTTTATACCTCCTTGGTGGAGGGTGGAGAAACCACAGGAAGTGCAGCATCACATTATCTCAGTAATGTGCTTCAGACAAGGTCATGAATATCTTGATTTATTGAAAAACCAAGGCCCTCATAACTGAGATAATTTTGCTGTTATTCCAGGATTCCACGATTTAATTATGGGCTTTTAAAATGAAATACTTGTTGTGTTTTCAAGCCTCTGGTTAATTGTATATATAGTTAATTGTGTATGTAAGATCTATTTACATGGTGTGATGTAAATCATGAAACTAGTATGCCATTTTTATTTTTTTGTTTTTATTCCACTGTAGGGACAAACCCTTTCTTTTATCTTTTCTCTTTATTCCCTTTCTTTCTTTTTTCATCCTGTGCTACCTTGTATTTCCTTAAAAACTCTCATCCATAGAAACCTAATATCCCAACTCCTCCTCATTATTTATTGCCTATTATTGGCAAGTTTTTACCACACATGCACCCAGTACCCAGTTTCCATTTAATCTGAAGTTATTCCTTGAGTTAATGATTTCAGACTTTCCAGAAGAATAACCACTTTATGGACAAGAAATTCTGTATGCTCTGATCTCCTCTTTATCACCCCATATAACCCTACTGTAAATGTTCCCAAGAAGTGTATCTCAGAAGTGCTCCTTCCTCATCACTGACATATTTTTATGAAAAATCAGGTTTACATTTGTTCTCACACTGATTTGCAGGTGCAACAGTGAAGTTTCTTTTGAAAAGTTTGTGACAGTGTCAGAAGAATCTAAATGAGCTGTGCACTCCTTCATTGCTCCCTCCTATTTAGTTGATAGATGAACTTTTACTGGAAATAGGAGTACTCATGCCTGGACTTATGTGTTTCATTTTGTATACATTATTTAATGTAATTTATTAAAAATAATTTGCTTAAACCAAATCAGGCCTATTATAAGACTATAACTCAATGAGTTTTATAGTTAAATCAATTTAATCATTTTGTTAGATCCCATCATTCTAAATTTAGATATTGAGTGGTTTTCATAAGCAAGATGCTCTTCTCAGTTTTTACAGTTGCTGAACAAAATTTCTTCTGACTCCAGAAATCCTACCAGTGGTACACTGAAACTATTCATAATTGCTTACATAGACTGAAAATACTGCTTTCACCTAAGCTTCTCATTTAGATTATTTGAGATATTTGAGAGTAAATCCACAGCAGATATCCAATTGCTACCAACCATATTCTAATCATTTTAAGTTACTTTGTTATATGAAATCTGTTACTGTCACTGTGTTTCCTGTTATTGTGGGTTTCTTGTCCACAGCATGAAATGCTAACACATGGTAAAAGAACAAATGGACAAAGCAGGAGACATCACAATTAAAATTTCAGGTTATATTACAAAGCTACAGTGATGAAATCAGTATGTATTGGCACGCGCGCACACACACACACACACAATGTGGATTAATGGAACAGAATAGAGGATGAAAAAAAATCTCAGGCACATTCAACCATGTGGTTTTTGACAAAATGGCAAAAACATATGCTTGAGAAAATGAAGCCTCAACACTTGGTGATGAGAAAACTGGCTTAATACACGCAGAAGATTGAATGTAGACCTTTATCTCTTACTAGCACTAAACTAACTCAAAATGTATCAAATAGTACAACAGAAAAAATCTAAATATTAAAACAAACAATACAGCAGGAGTCAAAATTAGGAGAATCCTTGAAGACATAGCCATAGAGGAAGGACTTTCTGAACAAAACCCCAATGATACAAGAAATAATATCAAGAATCAATAAATAAGATTATATCAAATTAAAAAGCTTTGGCACAGCAAAGAAAACATAAAGAAACAACCTACAAAATAGGAAAATATTTCCCAGCTACCCTTGCAGAGAAGACTAGTATCTAGAATATACAAAGTAATCAGAAAAATTAAACTTCCATAAAATAAAAGATTGTATCCAAAAAAGAAGAAACTGAAATGCACAGACACTTCCCAGAAAAAGAAGGACAAATGGCCAACATAAACATGCACAAATGTTCAACATTTTTGGACCTTACAGAAATGCAAATTTCAATAACACTCAGCTTCCATCTTACTCTCAAAAGAGTGGATTTCATTAAAAAGTTGAAAAATAACAAATGTTTGGGAGGCTTCAGGGAAAAAGGAACTCTTCTACATTTTTGGTGCAAATGTAATGAGTACAACAACTATGAATAATGGTATGGAGATTGCACAAAAATCTAAAATAACATAAGATTGATTGGAGTCAGTGAAGAAACAGGAGAGGGTGAAGACTACATTAAAAAAAAAATGTTCACAAAAGTGATGGCAGAAAACTTCCTAAGCAGGGGAAATGAACTTGACATACAGGTGAGGCATATAGGATTACAACTAGCCTTGATCAAAGAAAATCTACACAAAGGCATATAATTTTTAAGATTCCAGAAACCCAACAGAACAAAGTTCTACAAATGGTTAGAGAACAAAAGCAAATCACATACAAAGGAAGGCCCATCAGAATCACAGCAGTCTTCTCAATACAAACCCTCAAGGCAAGAAGAGTTTGGAGTGATGCATTTCAAGCCCTAAAGGAAAACAGTGACCAATCCAGATTGATGTACTCTGCAAAATTATCTTTGAAAATTGATGGAGAAATAAGATACTTTCATGATAAAGAGCAGCACTCCAAAAAATTTCAGACAAAATCCTAGGAAAAGACAATAAGGATTACAACCCCAGGAAACTCAGCAGAATGAATCCATTGAGTATGACAAGAAATTAAATACAAAGGGGGAGAATCCAACAAAAAGAGAAAGTCATAACAATGATAAGTCAATACATATCAGTTATAACCATCAATATTAATGGTCTCAATTCACCAGTCAAAAGAAATAGACTGGCAGAATGGGTCAAGAAGCAAGATCCAACAATATGCTGCATACAAGAAACACATTTAATTAAAAAAGAAACTAGTAGCCTGAAAGTTAAAGGGTGGGAAACAATACTCCATGTGACAGGAACCCCCTAAAAAGCAAAAGTAGCTATCCTCTTTGCAGATCAAATGGATTTCAAACCAACACTGATTAAAAGAGACAAAGAAGTACACTACATCCTTGCAAAGGGAACAATCCAAGAGGAAGAAATGATAATGATAAATATATATGCACCAAACACTGGTGCATAGAGGACCTCAATACCCCACTATTACAAGCAGATGGATGACCTAGACAAAAAATAAATAATGAAACACTAGAACTCAATCAAACTCTGGAACAAAGGAACTTAACAGATGTTTACATAGTGTTCCACACCATAAAATTTGAATACACATTGTTTTCAGCTACACATGGGTCATTCTCCAAAATAGATCACATACTCACTCATAGAACACATTTAAGTAACTGCAAAGGAATCGAAGTTATCCCCTGTATATTATAAGACCATAGTGTGATGAAATTGGAGATCAATAGCAAAACAAACTAGAAAAATTTGATAAACACATGGAAATTGAACAACACACTTCAGAATAACCAATGGGTCACAGAGGAAATTAAAGATGAAATCAGACAGTGCCTACAATTAAATAGCAATGACAATACAACACATATCAGAATCTATGGGACACAATGAAAGCAGTCTTACGAGGGAAATTTATAGCTCTGAATACTTATATTAGGAAAACAGAGCAAGCCCAATTAAACAACCTGATGCTGAATCACAAGCTTCTAGAAAAAGAAGAACAGGACAAACCAAAAGAGCATACAAGGGAGGAAATTATAAATATCATGGCAGAAATCAATGCAATTGATAATAAGAGAACAATACAAAAAAATCAATGAAGCTGAGTTGGTTCTTCAAAAGAATAAACAAAATTGACAAACCCTTAGCCAACCTCATCAGAAAAAGGAAAGAAAAGACCCAAATCCATGCAATTAGGAATGAAAAGGATGAAGTTACAATGGACCCAGCAGAAATCCACATGATCATCAATACCTACATCGAGAACCTATATGTCATTAAGATGGTAAACACAGAAGAAATGGACAGATTCCTAGATACATATGAATTACCAAAGTTGAATGAAGAAGACCTAAAAATTTTAAACAACTCAACAATAATCAATGAAATTGAAAATGTAATTAAAAATTTACCAATGAAGAAAAGCCCAGGTCTTGATGACTTCATTGCTGAATTCTGTAAGACATTTAGAGAGGAACTACTGCCACTTCTGTTTAAACTCTTCAGTGAAATTGAAAGGGAAGTGATACTACCGAATTCACTCCTGGAAGCAAGCACCACCTTGATCCCCAAAGCAGAGAAAGACCCACCCGAAAAAGGGAATTATTGGCCAATCTCACTAATGAACATAGATGCAAAAGCACTTAATAAGATACTGGCAAACAGAATGCAGAAAATAATCAAGAAGATCATACACCCTGACCAAGTGGGATTCAACCAAGGGATGCAGGGATGGTTCAACATATGCAAATCAATCAATGTAATACACTATATCAATAGAGCCAAGGACAAAAACCATAGGAACATCCCAATAGATGCAGAAAAAGCATTTGAAAAAAATCCAGCATGAATTTATGATAAAAAACACTGCAGAAAATTGGAATAGAAGGTCTTTTTCTCAACCTGATTAAGGATATCTATGAAAAACCAATAGGCAACAATATACTAAATGGTCAAAAACTGAAAACTTTCATGCTTAAAGCAGGAACAAGACAAGGATGCCCACTATCACCACTTCTGTTCAATATAGTCCTGCAAACATTAGCCATAGCAATTAGAAAAGAGAAAGAAATAAAACGAATAAAGATAGAAAAAGAAGAAGTCAAATTGTCATTATTTGCAGATGACATGACACTCTATATAGAAGACCCCAAGAACTCCACCAAAAGTCTTCTAGACTTAATAACCAAATTCAGTCAAGTAGCTGGTTACAAGGTCAGCACACAAAAATCAATAGCTTTCCTCTACATGAACTACAAAATCACTGAGAGAGAAATGGGGCAATCAATTCCTTTCACAATAGCATCCAAAAAATTGAAATACCTAGGAATGAACCTAACAAGAAATCAAAGATCTCTTCTCTGAAAACTATAGCACTTTGAAAAAAGAGATGGAAGAGGATATCAGATAATGGAAAGGGATCCCTTGTTCCTGAGTAGGAAGGATCAACATAGTGAAAATGGCCATACTTCCAAAACTACTGTATAGATTCAATGCAATCCCAATTGAAATCCCAGCAGCAAACTTCATGGACCTTGAGAAAACAATCCAAAAAATCATTGGGAACAAGAAGAGACACAGAATAGCAAAAGCAATTCTAGACAACAGAGACATGGCAGTGGGTAAGACAACCCCCAACTTGAAACTACAGTACCAAGGTACTGTGATAAAAACAGCATGGTACTGGCAAAGAAACAGACCTGTGGACCAGTGGAACAGATTAGAAGATGCAGAAACAACTCCAGACAAACTCAGCCACCTCATCTTCAACAAAGGAGCCAAACACCCTCACTGGAGGGAAGATAGCCTCTTTAATAAATGGTGCTGGAAAAATTGGGTTTCAACTTGCCAAAGATTAAAACTAGACCTATGTCTCTCATCATGCACTAAACTAAAATTGAAATGGATTAAAGATCTAAATATTAAAACAGAAACAGTAAATTGGCTGGAAGAGAGTTTAGGAAGAACTCTTGAAGACATTGGTGTAGGAAAATATTTTTTGAACAAAACCTCAGTTGCCCATGAGCTATCACAAGCAATCAACAAGTGGGATCTCTTCTTATTTAAAAGCTTCTGCACAGCAAGAGAAACCACCAACAGTGTGAAGAGATAACCTGCAATGTGGGAAAAAATTTTCACCTGCTGTTCCTCAAAGATATACTATCTATAAAGAACTTAAAAAAAATCAGACCTCCCAAATTTAAAGACCCAATCTAAAAATGGGCACTGAAATGAATAGACATTTCTCAGACAAAGAAGTAGCAATAACAAATAAATATATGAAAAAATATTCAATATCACTGGTCACTGAAGAGATGCAAATGAAAACAACACTGAGATTCCACCTCATCCCAGAAAGAATGGCTGCTATCATGAAATCAACTAATAGCAAATGCTGGCGGGGCTATGAGGAAAAAGGAACACTGTTGCACTGCTAGTGGGAGTGTAGACTGGTGCAACCACTGTGGAAGTCAGTATGGAGATACCTCAAAGAACTAGGACTGGAAGTCCCATTTGACTCAATTATTTCCCTACTGAGTATCTTCCCCAAAGAATTAAAAGAATCATACCACAGTGATATATGTTCATGTTCATAGCAGCACAGTTTGTAATAGTTAAAGCTTGGAAACAGCCCAAATACCCATCAACTGGAGACTGGATAAAGAAAATGTGGGTATTTTATAAAATGGAGTACTACTCACCCATAAAAAATGAGAAATTAGAGACTTTTATAGCTAAAAGGATGCACATTGACTTGATACTGTTACCTGAAATTCAGAGGACACATGTGTAAATATTGAATAGTTTCTATAGTGTGAAAAACTGAAAGTGTAAATAAGGACTAAAAGATATAATAGATAATGTGAGACAAGAAGAAAAAGGGCAAAGGGGAAGGGGAGGTGGGAGAGGTAAGGGAAAAGAAAGAAGGAAATGGGGTTAATATGAATAAATGAAAAAATGTAAACAAGATCTTTGTAAATAGGGAGGGATGGAGGGTTTGAAGGGAGGGCAGGGGAATGGGGAAAAAAAGAGCCAAGAGAGATTAAGTAAAGTTGCAAATTTCCAATGATGAATGTCATTATATTGTATACTGAAATGTACCAATAAAATCAATTTTTAAAAATCTAAAATTAGAAATTTCATTTCACCCAGCTATTGCCCTTCTAGGAATATTCCCTCAAATTTAATTACATCACATTTCATTGATATCACCCATACCCATGTTTATAGCAGCCTAACTCACAATATCAAAGTCTTGCAAGTAGCTTATATGCCCATCAACAGATGAGTGGACCAAGAAATGTAGTCGTTATAAACAATTTTGTACTGTTTTTATTAAGAAGGATATAGTTGAGTTATTTGTAAAAAAACTGGTGAATAGTATTATTTTTCTGGAGAATTTTTTGTTTTTTGGTTTTTGATACCTGGGATCAAACTGAGGACCTTGCGCTGGAGAGGAAGGCTGCAGAACAACTGAACTAAATCCCAGGCTTTCTGGAGAATTTTAATAGCAAACTCTGGGTACCATGTAGCCAGCAGCCACCAGATGGGATTCTCTATGAACTGTATGTGTTATCCCACGATGTGTGGCGTGTAGATAGTTTCAGATGAGGATGGGACAGCAAATTATCTTCTGCCTGAGACACGGCACTAAGTTAGCCTACCTTTAGGAGATGAATAAAAAGAAAGACAAGGATTGTTATAGTGATTGGAAAAGGGACACATTTTTTTGATGAAGAAAATAGAATTTAAATGTTTGACATAGGAATGCAATTGACAATCTGATCAAATGGAGCAGTGGCTTCCGAGTCACATGGAAATAGTTTACATATGAAAGATTATGAAATTAAGGCATTCAGAACCATGCTTTGTAAAGTAGGTTCTGATATATTTCTTTGTCTCTATGTTATCCTAATTCTCTATCTCTCTCTCTGTTCCTTTCTTTTGTATACCCGCATACACAAACAGAAGAAACAAAAGCTATGGAGAGCAATCAATATAAATGTATCAAAGCACAATTTATAGGGTTTCTCAGTTTATTAAACATTAATGTTATTTTCTCACATATATGAAAACATATACTGTCATCTCTGTATCTGTGGATTCCTTATCCATGGATTTAAGTGAACATGGAACTAATCAATTTTGTAAAATAAAATGCTCCCGGACCGAATAAATACAGACTTTTTGACCAATACTCCCTCAATAATACAGTATAACAGCTGCTTTCATGAAATCCATATTATGGCATGTTTTATAAGTTAGTTATGGATGATTTAAAGGACACAAGATAGTATGTATGGGATGTGCAAATGCTCCACCTTTTTATACAAGAGACCAAGCATCTGTGGGTTTTAGTATCCTCAAAGATTGTGAAGTAAACTCTCGGCTGAAACCAATGAATGCTGGTAATAAAAACATCAGAAGACATCCCATTGATTTTGTGCAAATTGAGGAATGCTGAATCTTAATAATTTTTTCCAGTGTCCAGGGATAAAGTTGTCAGTACTTATGTGAGTATGGAGATGAGGCTAGGACATTCAGCAGATCAAGGTGTTAGGAATTCTCACAGGACCTGATAGTGTACGGAAAATGAGCAGCCATCATCCATTATCTGTGGCAGAGCACAACAGCGATTTCTAATGTGGCTCATGGGGTCAGAAGTTGAATGTTCTTTGAAATAACAGAGTCTGCGTCCTCAGAGTGAATGCTGCCAGTGGTACGGTGCAGGATCATTTTAAACACTCTGTTGTTGGTTGCACAAGATATAAACAGTTCTCTCCTTATGACTGACACTATCAGTCAAAGTACATAGTGAATGTACAGGTGAATTATTGCATTTTTATGTAATGTATTCTATTTTTTCACTTGTGTTAAGAAATATTGAAGATTTATCTAATGAAGATATTTTAGTTTGACCCAATCTTATTCAGTTATTGACTTGATCAAGCAAAGTGATCATTATCTTCATCATGTCTACTATAATTAAGGAAATTTGATAATAGAAAGCATTACCTAAGACCCGATTTTCCATCTCTCACACATACAGATTTCCTAAGTAGTACCATGCTGCAAAATGTCATTTTTTGACAGTAAGCACCAGGAGATGGATATGTATATAGAAGTGCAGAGTTTCAATTTTTCTCCTATTTCCAATTGATTACATAAAATTTATTTAGGGCCGGAGATTTAGCTCAGTGGTTCCACCACCTGCTTCGCAAGCACAAGGTCCCCAGTTCAATCCCCAGTACCCACCCCCCAATTTATTTAATTTACACTGTTTACACTGATACACCACTTAGGCAAATAGCATTGTGTTATTTAGGTGATGCTGACTGGGGGCCTATTATGTGCCAGTCACTTTTGACATAATATATTATATTAATATCATCAGGATGATTATAGTTTCCAATGTGATCTGCTTCCTCATTATAACATTATGTCCTACAAGATGACTTAGAAATTTCAAAGTATATGGCCATTTCATATGTCGCTGTGTGTTCACATCCGCTCTCAGTATTTCCTATGGATGTGAGGTTATTGATATTACTTCAGTGCTTAATTTTCAGGGACGAACTCTGATTTTACCATTGCTTTGTTGCAGCAGTGGCTTCTCTGCTCACAGTGTTTGAGTGAGAGGCCCACAGAATGAATGCTGGACTCAGTTTGATGTTTTTCAAATCTTATCTGAGAAAACTGCTGCTTTGTTAAGGCAGATCATCACTTAGATGAAAATATGCTCCTGGGTTTTCTATAAGATGAATATTTAAATGCGATTGAAATAATGTTTTCTGATCTTTTATGGATATAGGTGATAAAAGAAAGACTTTGTACTGACCAAAAGAGCACAAGAAAATGAGAGAAATACAGCATCAGATTGACTAGCCGGAGATCGACACTAAACATTGAAGTTAATTCATTACTATTTTATTTAAAGTTTTAAAACACAATTTATGTAGTCAGGCCTGAGTCTCACATCAAAGACCTAAAGAGTCCTCAATATTTACAAATATAATTCACTCAATAAAACTTACTGTTAATACAATCTAATGATATTTTAGACTTATTATCTTATTATTATCTTATTATATTAGATTTATTATCTTCTCTATAGTTTTCATGAGAAGCAATTATTCTTCAGAAGACAAGGTTTTTGAAACTGTGGAAAGAGGATTTTTCAGAAGATATTTTTGAGGGGACTTTATGGTAAAATACAATGTAAATATTTTAATGTATATGGGGTTGGGTGATTTATCATATTATACTGTGTTATACAGGGGGTTATGAAAATGAATGTTTAAATTAAAAACTTTTGTGTAAAAGTTGATTATAAAATAAAAATGAACATTAAAGATAAACATTTTGAATGAATTCAGGACATGAAGCCATTAAAGACAGTTAAGAATACTTACAGAATTACTTCAGAAATCAGCAAGAAGAATGGGATAAGTGATTTTGAAGTGAGGTAGAATACTTTGAGTGGATTTAATGTCAATGTGTACTTCATTGTGATAATTTTTATCACACCTAGAAATTGTAGGTATCTAAGAATGATTTATATAAATTTGCTTCCAGCTTGACCACGTGTATTTGTGTTTATAATATTTTGGGAAAAATGATGTTTCAAATATAAATTGATTTGCCAAGATGATTACAAGGGTCCCTTCCTGGAGGACCTTCCACACAAATTACAGAACTATAGAGTCAGCAACCAGGAAGGATGACAAAAAGTTTAGCTGAACAATGTAAGAATATGAAGTAGAAAGAATGAAATGTAATCACACACAGACCAGCAGTGTCACATGGACATTGCCTAGAATTTAGGCTAGAATAGCACTGAGAATTTTTTATAGGTATTGTATCACTAAATTTTAATGTGTAAGAATGTAGCCAGATTAGTTAGAGATAATAGGAAATATGCGAAGTAGTGTAAAATCATTTTATATGAGCAATTTAGACAAAATGGTGAATTGATATTAGTGTTTGTTTGCTCTCTTAAAAATGTTAAAACAAATTAATGTGCCATATTTTGGTAAGAAAAATGTAAGAGTAGTACATTTTCTCATGTCTCTAATATAAACTGCAATATTTTTCAGGTCATTTACTGCTCAGCTCTGAATCTGTGGAGGGATGGTAGTTGTGTTTGATGGAAACACCTATAGTTTATAGAGTGAGAAACTGCATGGAGTAAGACCTAGTTGTGGACTGGAAATGTACATTGCATCCTTCAGATACTGTTTTATATGTGCCTATGGGAGATTCAATATTAGAATTTATAGGCAGAACTTATGTTGGTTTTATTCAGTTTTTTACTTTTGAGTGAAAGAAATTTGGTCAAATAAAGTGATCTACATAAATCAATGTCCTTACTTTTCTTAGAGTGATAGAAAGGTTGTGTGAGCATTGCATTTTATACACTGTTGAATATCCTTTCCCTGTTATCTGACACACAACGTTATTTCACCCAGTGTAGTTATTTGAATATCCAGAACATCTAGCTATGTGGATGTGTTTCTATAAATTGCCTGATTTTCTACCCATTACATAGCAGAGAAGAAAATGAAGTATATATTCTCAACATAAACATAAAATGACAAGGAAAATTAAAAAAAATACAAATGATTTTTCAAGGAAATAAAAAATTTATTGAAAAAGAAACAACGTTTTTACACCTAAACTGGTAAGCTACAAGGAATGACATGTAATGCCATGTCAAACGGAGACATTTTTGGAATGATGAGTAATTATAGGTGACTTTGCTCACTTAAGTTGAATTAAGTTAAACTGAAGCACTTAATCTAAAGATGAAATATTGTAGGATAAAACTTTTACAGTTGGGAAAAAGAAATAATTTGCTCATAAAAAACAGAAAGTTGAGAAGTATAGGAGGATGAGTTCTATTGATGGAGTGACTTTAGAAGTTGCTCAGTAGAATCCATAGGAACAATGTCTGCCACAGCAAGATGGACAGAAGCAGCTATGAACGTATCTGCCACAGCCATAGCCACAACCATAGCCATATCCCAGCCTACCATAGTAGTCGCCATAGTAGTAACATATGGTGTCAGAGTGGAAGGTTCAATCGAGGAGCAGATTATCAGTTTCTTTGTTGTGAATGTCATCATCTGTATGTGTCACCATCTCTATATCTGTCAGGGAAGGAGGGGCAAACCACAGTCATGTGTTGGCCTCATGCTTTATGTTTTCACATTTTATTGTTTTAGAATTATAGTTTAGTAGTCAGGAAGAAGCCTTCATAACTAAGAATTCTTTGGTATTATGTCATGATTCTTTCAATCAAAGTAGGTATCTTCAACCAGCAACCTTGTATATAGAAAGACAAATAAAATACCTACAATGTTTTTGCTAATTTAACATCTATGACTAGTTTGCATGGGAAGCTTATTTTTCTTGTGTTCTCAATTATCATTATTTTGTTATTTTACTTTGCATCTCACTAGGAAATGTGTTTTTAGGATTTATGAATGTCTTTATGTTGGGAATGTGGGTTCATGAATGAAGACATTAATGAAGCTGCAATACTTGTCAAATTATCTATTATTTTTAAAGTGCCAGCATGTATTTCTCCTAGAAAAAATTTGCAGTAATTACTTATTCTAAGTAATTCTTTATATATCTTTCCTTATTTAATGCCACCTATTATTTCACCTTGAAATTTGTTCTTCAGTTTTCTTACCTTAGTCTAGGTGAGTTTAATACTGAATAATACAATTTATCATGAAGTTATTTATTAAATTTTCTTTAAATGTATAAATCTCTCTTGGGAAGATGTACACTTTTCTTCAGTTGAATGCCACACTCTTTTCCTAAAACTTTTAAAAATAGTCCCCCCAAAATAAAAGAGCCATTTCAGAAATAGACAAGTCAAATGAATAGACACTTCTCAAAGAAATGAAAAGATTTAAGGTGTGTCAGTTACATCTACCAAATACCTACAGTGAATGTAAACAATATATGCCATAAACATGAGCTAAAGTAATAGCAATAGGAATGGAAATGGAGAAAGGAGATTTAGAGATGGATGGAGGGAGGTGGATGGGATGGGAAGGGGATTAACAAAAAAGATTCAAACTGTGTTATGTACATGTACTTGCTCCCTAAGATGAATGTAAACTTCATGTACTGAAAGTATGTACTATAAACCAAAATGGTACTCTGTACCTGACTGGGATATTCATGGTTACTCAGTTCATGTACTAGTATCGGTATGAGATCTTGTTACTCTGCCCTCTCTGGGGCCAGCATTCTCCTTGACCATTGAGGTCCTCTGTAGGAGTATAGTGTTGTGGCAGAGAACATATCCAAAATACTGGACTGATAGGTAGTTATTCATTTGAGCCAGTATTGCTTTTTATGGAGTAACTTCTCTTTATGTAAAATCTGGATATTTTGTATCAGCATGATTTTAGTCCATATCTTTTATAGAATGAATATTCTACAGTTAATAGTTGATATATTCCTTCCCTACCTTTCACAGACCCAGGTATTAGATAAAAAGATTGTTTTATGAAAAAGAAAAACACAAGCTATTTGAGTGAAATCTGAGATGCTTTATTTTCTATTGGCTACAAAGCCCCATTCTCTCCTTTCTTGACTTCTTCATGTATCACATTTACAGGCATATGTGTCTTCCAAGCTACTTCCCAGGATAGTCTGCCTATAACTAGTAATAGGCCAGTAATCGGCTTCTAGTAAAGAATGAGACAATATGTACAGTTAACGCTAGTCACCTAATGTCTTTGGAACTTATTCAGCTTGCATCACTGAGATTTTAGATCCTTTTATCAAAATCTCTCCACTTCTTCTAAATGCCATACTATTGTGATTTCTGGGGTTGATAATATATTTTCAAATCAAGAACTGTGATTCTAGCTAGATTCTTCCAGCTTTGTTGTGTTTTCTCCACACTGTTTTGGCTCTTCAGGTTCTTTTGGGATTTATATAAATTTTAAGATTATTTTTCTCTAGTTTTTGTAAAGAATGTCATTGAGAATGGCATTTTCATAAGAACTGTAGCGAATCTATAATAATGTTCAATAGTACTGACATTTTAGTAATGTTAGTTTTCTGAATGCAGGAACATGGAATTTTTTTCCTTCATCTGTGCATCTTTTAGCTTTGTCCATCAATATTTTTTATGTTTAAATCTACAATCTTCCATCCTTTTGCTTAAGTTTGTTCTTAGGATTTTGTTCTTTTTTGTTATTATAAATGGGATTGTTTACTTCCTGTCTCAGTTAATTTCTCATTGGTGAGACAAAATATCTGGCACTCACAATTTAAAAGAGGAAAGGTTTATTTCAGTTCACAGTTTGTAGAGTTTGCAGTCAATAATTGGCTGGTTGTAAGGCAGGACAGCATGGCAAAAGAGCATGACAAAGGAGAAACAGTCCATGGCAGGGTAAGTTAGAAGCAGCAAGCAGCAACAGCATCAGGAAACAGCAGCAAGCAGCCTGTCTTTACCCTTTATTCCAAACAGGCTACAAACCTTTTGGTTTGTGCCAGGGTGGGGCTTCTGTCTTCAGTAAATCCATTCAGCCACACCCAGAACTATTCTAATTCTAATCAGTGGACTGATTTGGTACCATCCTACCTTTAATTCCCATGTTACACACCCTAGATCCAGCCAGTTTTGAAAAGCCTGATGCATGAACACATGAGGCTTGAGGAGACATTCGGATACAAGCCCTAACACTTCCTTTTCATATAGCCTGGTTTTTATGTACAAATATGCCACTGCTTTATGCATGTTCATTTTGTATCCTGCTACTTTATTGTGCTTGTTTATTAGTTTCAATGGCTTTTAAAAAATTTTTGCTTTTTAAGTATTACCATATATGTGATTATATGTCGTATGCAGGAGATAATTTTTCTTCTGTGTTTTGCGTATCTTTTATTTGCCTAGTTGCTAGGAGCAGGATTTATAGTTTTATGATGAATAGAAATGGTAGAAATTGGCATATTTCCTCCTATGAGGTCTTTGAGGAAAATTTTCAATTTTTCTTAAATGAGTATTATATAATATGTGGAATCATCTAACATGGCCTTTATTACACAATGTAAGTTCCTTTCATATCTAATTTGTTAAGAGTTTTAGCATAAATGTCTTTCCAGTTTGCTCAAAAGTTCTTTTTAGAATCTACTGAGATATCATGTCTTTTATGTTGCGTTCTATTAATCAGGACAATGTATTCATTGATTTGCCATATAGCAGTGGGGGCAGTGCCACCTAAATCAACCTGAAAGCAGCACCTGTTACTGTTCAAGGTGTCCTCCAGTGGTTTTGGAGAGACACCCTGGCTAAGTGTGAGCTCTCTCTTTCTTCTTAGAAGGGCTGACGTTGGATTTTAGGCCTGCATGAGTTACTCAGAAGATATTTGGGGCTGGTTGAACACAGAGCTATGAGGCAGTACTCACTGTGTGTTTAGTTGCTTTCTTTAGAAAACCATTGCGAATGTTTATAGTGTGCAACCTTCCTACCAGATTTCTCCTGCATTCTGATGGTCTTCCTCAAACACTCTAGGCATTCACAGCCAATTTGTCTCTATTTTTGGTCTTTTGGAGGGAACTGCACCAGACACTTCAGCCATCTTGCTTACATCACTTTTTATGAGGAATCTTTATTCTATTATTATTTCTCTTCTTCTGTGAAGCTTTGCTTCCTTATTCTTTTTCTTTTAAAAATTTTTTCCTGTAGTCCTGGGAAGGAAATCGAGGACTGCTTGCACCCAAGGCAAGTACTCTATCATGGCCCCACATTACCTGCTCCTTAGGTTAATTTTTAAAGTGGTTTTAGATAAAAATTTAGTATGCATATTTATTGTATTTATTCTTTTTATTGTTGCTATTTATTATTGTGAATTTCCCTATTACTGATATTTCTGCATTGTGCAAGTCTCAGTATGGTGTGGTTTGTTTTCACTTGTCTCTAGATACTTTTTCAATGCACTTTTTTTTTTTTCTTTTTTGGTATCGGGAATCGAGCTCGGGTCCTTGCACTTGGGAGGAAGGCAGCTGAACAACTGAGCTAAATCCCCAGTCCCCTTAAGGCACTTTTGATTTGCATTTTGATCCAGTCATCATTCATAAGTGTGTTAAATTTGTTCATGTGTGTGAATTTTTCCATTTTCTTGCTGATATTGACTTCTAGTTTCATTCTACCACATTTAAATATAAAATTCAAAATGTATTCATTTTCTTTTCTTTTTTTGCATTAAATTCTTTTATTGGTACATTGTAGGTATACAACACAATTACATTTCTCATTGGGAATTGTACCTTTACATAATGCATCTTGGTTCTTATTTTTTCCCCATTCTTAGCCCTCCCTTCACACCCTCCACCTTTCGCTATTTACAAAGATTTTATTTCCATTTTTTCCATTTCTCATCGTTTTTCCTTTCCCTTCTTTCCTTTCCCCTGCCCCTCCCACTACCCCTACCCCTTTACACCTTTTGTTCCTATTTTGCATTATCGATTATTCATTCTAATCATTGGTACATTTTAGGTATACAATATAATGACATTCATCATTGGAAATTTGCACCTTTACATAGTCTCTCTTGGTTTTCATTTTTCACCCTTGCCCAGCCCTCCCTTCAACCCCTCCATTCCTCCCTATTTACAAAGATTTTCTTCCTATTTTTCCATTTTCTCATATTAATTCCATTCCTTTCTATCCTTTCCACTACCCCTCCCACTTTCTTCCCCTTTGCCCCCTTTCATCCTATTTCATATTACCTATTATACATTTAGTCCTTATTTACACTTTCAGTTTCTCACACCAGAGAAACTATTCGGTATTTACACATATGTGTCCTATTTATTTCACTTAAGAGTATTGCCTCAATGTGCATCCACTTAGCTCTAAATGTCTCTAATTTCTCATTTTTTATGGCTGAGTAGTACTCCATTTTATTAAAAAAACACATTTTCTTTATCCAGTCTCCAGTTGATGGGCATTTGGGCTGTTTCCAAGTTTTAGCTATTACAAACTGTGCTGCTATGAACATGGGTGCACATATATCACTGTGGTATGATTCTTTTAATTCTTTGGAGAAGATCCCCAGCAGTGGAATAGCAGGTCAAATGGGACTTTCAGTCCTAGTTCTTTGAGGTATCTCCATACTGATTTCTACAGTGGTTGCACCAGTCTACACTCTCACCAGAGTGGAGCAGGGTTCCTCTTTCCCCACACCCACATCGGCATTTGTTATTGGTTGATTTCATGATAGCAGCCATTCTTTCTGGAGTGAAGTGGAATCTCAGCGTTGTTTTCATTTGCATCTCTCAAATGACCAGTGATGTTGAACATTTTTTCATGTATTTATTTGCTATTTCTACTTCTTTGTCTGAGAAATGTCTGTTCATTTCAGATGCCCATTTTTGGATTGGGTCTTTAAATTTGGGAGGTCTGATTTTTTTAAGTTCTTTATAGATTCGAGATAGTAGACCTTTGTCTGAGGAAGAGCAGGTGAAGATTTTTCCCTACATTGTGGGTTGTCTCTTCACACTGCTGGTGATTTCTCTTTTTGTGCAGAAGCCTTTTAATAAGAAGAGATCCCACTTGTTGATTGTTTGTGCTAGTTCATGGGCAACTGAGGTTTTGTTCATAAAATCTTTTCCTACAGCGATGACTTCAAGGGTTCTACCTAACCTCTGTTCCAACTGATTCAGTGTTTCTCTTTAAATATTTAGATCTTTAATGCATTTTGATTTTAGTTTAGTGCATGGTGAGAGATACAGGTCTAGCTTTAATCTTTGGCAAGTTGAAGCCCAATTTTTCCAGCACCATTTATTAAAGAGGCTATCTTTCCTCCAGTGAGGGTGTTTGGCTCCTTTGTCGAAGATGAGATGGCTGAGGGTGTCTGGCATTGTTTCTGCATCTTCTAATCTGTTCCACTGGTCCTCTGTTTCTTTGCCAGTACCATGCTGTTTTTATCAAAGTAGCTTTGTAGTATAGTTGCAGGTTGGGGGTTGTGATACTCCCAGCCATGTCTCTGTTACCTAGAATTGCTTTAGCTATTCTGGGTCTCTTCTTGTTCCAAATGAATTTTTGGATTGTTTTCTCAAGGTCCATGAAGTATGCTGCTGGGTTCTCAATTGGAATTGCATTAAATCTATATAGCAGTTTTGGAAGTATGGCCATTTTCACTATATTAATCCTTCCTACCCAGGAGCAGGGGATGTCTGTCCATTTTCTGATATCATCTTCAATATTTCTTTTCAGAGTGCCATAGTTTTCAGAGAAGAGGTCTTTGATTTCTTTCGCTGGAATGATTCCTAGGTATTTCAGTTTTTTGGATGCTATTGTGAAAGGAATTTTTTGCCCTATTTCTCTCTCAGTGAGTCTGTCATTGGAGGAAAGCTATTGATTTTTGTGTGTTGACCTTGTAACAAGCTAATTGACTGAATTTGGTTATTAAGTTCAGAAGACTTTTGGTGGAGTTCTTGGGGTCTTCTATATAGAGTATCATGTCATCTGCAAATAATGACAATTTGATTCCTTCATTACCTATCTTTATTCCTTTTATTTTGCTCTCTTGTCTAATTGCTGTGGCTAATGTTTCCAGAACTATATTGAACAAGAGTGGTGATAGTGGACATCCTTGTCTTGTTCCTGATTTGAGTGTGAAGGATTTCCGTTTTTGACCATTTAGTATGATATTGGCTGTTGGTTTTTCATAGATGGCTTCTATCAGTTTGAGGTAGAGACCATCTATTCCAATTTTCTGTAGGGTTTTTATCATAAATGCATGTTGGATTTTGTCAAATGCTTTCTCTGCATCTATGGAGATAATCATATGGTTTTTGTCCTTGGCTCTATTGATATACTGTATTGCATTAATTGATTTGCATATATTGAACCATTCCTGCATCCCTGGGATGAATCTCCCTTGATCAGGGTGTATGATCTTCTTGATGATCTTCTGCATTCTGTTTGCCATTATCTTATTAAGGATTTTTGCATCTATGTTCATTAGTGAGATTGGCCAATAATTCCCTTTTTCAGTTGGGTCTTTCTCTGCTTTGGGGATCAAGGTGATGCTTGCTTCCAGGAATGAATTTGGGAGTATTGCTTCCCTTTCAATTTCATTGAAGAGTTTAAACAGTAGTGGCAGCAGTTCCTCTCTAAATGTCTTGTAGAATTCAGCAGGGAAGCCATCAGGGCCCAGGCTTTTCTTAGTTGATAAGATTTTAATTACATTTTCAATTTCATTGGTTGATATTGTGTTGTTCAGAATTTTTAGGTCTTCTTTGTTCAATTTTGGTAATTCATATGTGTCTAGGAATCTGTCCATTTCTTATGTGTTGTCCATCTTATTGGCATATAGGTTCTGGAAGCAGGTATTGATGATCCTCTGGATTTCTGCTGGGTCTGTTGTAATTTCACCCTTTTCATTCCTAATTGCATGGATTTGGGCCTTTTCTTTCCTTTTTCTGAAAAGGTTGGCTAAAGGTTTGTCAATTTTGTTGATTCTTTCGAAGAACCAACTCTTGGCTTCATTGATTTTTTTGTATCTTTCTCTTAGTCTCCATTCCATTGATTTCTCCTCTGATCTTTATAATTTCCTCTCTTGTAGGAGGTTTGGGGTTGTCCTGCTCTTCTTTTTCTAGAGTCTTGAGGTTCAGCATCAGGTTGTTTAATTGGGCTTGTTCTGTTTTCCTAATATGCATATTCACTGCTATGAATTTCCCTCGTAAGACTGCTTTCATTGTGTCCCATAGAATCTGATATGTTGTATTGTCATTGTCATTTAATTGAAGAAACTGTCTGATTTCTTCTTTAATTTCCTCTGTGATCCATTGGCTATTCAGAAGTGTGTTGTTCAATTTCCATGTGTTTATGAAATTTTTTGAGTTTCTTTTGCTATGGATCTCCAATTTCATCGCACTATGTTCTGATAATATGCAGAGGACAACTTCAATTCCTTTGCACTTACTTAAACATGTTCTATGTGTGAGTATGTGGTCTATTTTGGAGAAAGACCCATGTGCAGCTGAGAAGAATATGTATTCTGATTTTGTTGGGTGGAAGACTCTGTAAACATCTGTTAAGTTCATTTGTTCAAGAGTTCGATTGAGTTCTAGTATTCCATTACTTATTTTTAGTCTAGTTGATCTATTTGTGACAGTGGTGTTTTGCGGTCCCCCTCTACAATTGTATTAGTGCATATATGACTTTTCATGTCCATTAGTATTTGTTTTATGTAGTTGGGTGCACTAGTGTTTGGTGCATAGATATTTATGATTGTCATCTCTTCCTGTTGGATTGTTCCCTTTCCAAGGATGTAGTGTCCTTCTTCATCTCTCTTAATCAGTGTTGGTTTGAAATCTACTTGATCTGCAAAGAGGATAGCTGCTCCTGCTATTTTTTGGGTTCCTGTCACATGGAATATTGTTTTCCACCCTTTAACTTTCAGTCTATGAGTTTCCTTTTGAATTAAATGTGTTTCTTGTATACAGCATATTGTTGGATTTTGCTTCTTGACCCATTCTGCCAGTCTATTTCTTTTGATTGGTGAATTGAGACCATTAATGTTGATGGTTATAACTGAAATGTATTGACTTGTCATTGCCATGACTTTTTCTTTTTGTTGCGTTCTCCCTCTTTACATTTAATTTCTTGTCATGCCAGATGGGTTCATTCTGCTTTGCTTCCTGGAGTTGTGATCCTCAATGTCTGTTCCTAGGATATTGTGTAAAATTCTTTGGAGTCCTGGTTTGGTATTCACGAAGTTCCTAAGGTGTTCTTTGTCATGAAAGTATCTTATTTCTCCATCAATTTTGAAAGATAGTTTTGCAGTGTACATCAATCTGGGTTGGAGGCTGTTTTCTTTTAGGGCTTGGAATATGTCGCTCCAAGCTCTTCTTGCCTTGATGGTTTGTGTTGAGAAGTCTGCTGTGATTCTGATAGGCTTTCCTTTGTATGTGATTTGTTTCTTTTCTCTGATTGCTTGGAGAACTTTGTTCTTCTGTAGTTTTTCTGGAATCTTAACAATTATATGCCTATGTGTAGATTTTTTTTGATCAAGGCTATTTGGAGTCCTATATGCCTCGCTTATCTGTATGTCAAGCTCTTTTCCCCTGCTTGGGAAGTTTTCTGCCATTATTTCTGTGAAGAGATTTTTTATGTCATCTGCACTCTCTCCTGTTTCTTCTTTGAGCCCAATCAGTCTTATGTTATTCTTCTTTGCATCATCTAGCAGCTGCTGGATTGATTTCTCATGTTCCCTTATAATTTTGAAGGAATTTTTCTTTTCCTGGTCACTAATTGCAGTCTTATCTTCTATATCTGAAATTCTGTCCCCACATTGTCTCATTCTGTTGTGTAGACTTTCAATGGAGTTTTTCATGTCCTGGAAATCTATTTGCATCTCTTTCATGGATTCCATTCTTTTCTTATGTTGGGATTCCATCATGTTCCTGAGCTCCTCTCTAGATTTATTAATCATGTCTTGCACTAGGGGCACAATTTCTCCTGTTATCTGAGAAATTATTTCCGATTTCATTTTTTCTAGCTCCCCTTTTGTTGCCAGTTCAGTGGGTCCAGGTGGTTGAGTATCAGAGTGTTCCATCTCTTTTCCCTTTGGGGTTCCTCTATGTGATCTAGAAGTCTGGTTTTGAGACTTATTTATGTGTTTTCTCATTTCGACTGGGATGGGGGGCTGTTAGCACCTGAACAGATTACCTCCTCTGAGCTGGGTAAGGTGGGACAGGGGCCGGGAGCAGTGATAGGGATGGTGACCCAAAAGCCCTTTCCTGTGGGCTGGGAGCAGCAGGAGGGATGGTGGTCTGGAAGCCCCTTCCTCTGGACCAGGATCAGTGGGATGGCAGCTCAGAAGTCCCTCCCTCTGGGCCGGGAACAGCAGGACTCAGTACCTTGTTCTGGTGTTCTGGTGTCCTCTGTGTCTTTGTAGTGTGGAACCAGGTGGCTGCTTATTTGCAGCGGGGTGATTCGGTGTCTTCTGCGCTGAAAAGGTTTAATTTTAAATCAAATGGTCAGAGTTCTGACTAGTTTGTAGCAGCCAAATAATTACTTGATTCTAAGTTTGGAGATTTATTGGATTACTGTTGAGGATGGTGTTTGTTCTTCTTCTCCTTCTTTGCCTCCACCTGCATCTCCTTTTCCTTCTTCTTTTTCTTATTATTATATCCAAAAGTAAGTTACCTCACTTGTTCTGGGCTGGTGGCTCTCAAGATGCTTCCTTCCTTTGCAGACTCATCAGCATCTGTCAAATCTTACATTAACAAATTAATTATACTCAATGGTACTTGAACACATGGATTCTCTCTAACTCTTGCTTGGAGTGGTCAGGCCACCAAGACATTCCTAGAAGTAATACTGGATCTGGAATTCAGCCAGTGGAACTGTTTCCCCTTGGAGATGTGATCAGATGTGAGTGACAAGAGCTGTATCACACCAGTGTCCCTCGTCTGAGTCCGGAAATCATCTTGGGAGATTCGTGTGTTGTCTCTTTTACTCCGAGTTTATCTCACAGGTGAGTTCACTTGTGGATCCGATTCACATCCACGTTGGGTGCCAAATGTAGGGAACAGGGGAAGGGGACATTACCAGAACCTCTGTAGTAAGTCCTAGTCTCCTGAGAGCCACATCAGCACATGGCGAATTACCAGAAAGGTAGACAAATGAGACTGAGAAGAAGCTGAGGTTTGGGTCTGATCAGTGTTGCTCTGGGCAGCAAAGACCAAACTGTATTCATTTTCATGTGCTTGTTTAGTGTTAAGTTTCGATATAACATGTGTTCTATTCTGGAAAATGTTTCAAGTGTACTTGAAAAGAATCTCCATTCTTCTTCTTTGGGGAGGATAGTTCTACACATAACTCTCAGGTCCATTTGGTTCATTATGTTTGTTCAATTCAGCTGTTCGATTTTTTATTATCAGTCAGGATTCTGTCCAATTACAAATTGGAGTCTCTTTCATTGTATTTCTATCATTTTCCTTTCTCAGATGTGTCATTATTTGCTTCATCTAATTAAGTGCTGTGATATACTTTATGTATATATTTATAATTGGTGAGCTATTGTACTCAATTGACTATTAATCATTATATAATAATCTCATTTTTGTAGAAACAGTTATGACTGAACCTCTATTTTGTTGAAGTATAGGTATTCCTGATCTCTTTTGGTATCATTTGAATAGAATACCTTTTATTATCCCTTTACTTTTGTCCTATGCATGTCCTGAAATCTACAGTGAGTATCTTGTAGGTGGAATATTTCTGGAACTTCTATATTAATTTTTTTATTCTATTCAGCAAGTTGTGACTTTGGTGTGAGAAGTTTCATTCGATTACATTTAAATTAGTTATTGGTAGGTGAAAGCTTATTTTGTTATTCTTATCATTCTGTTTGTAGTCTGTATCATTTGTTTTTCTCTTGATACCTTCATTTCATTAGTTAACTTCATTATATAGATTTACTTTGATCCTCTCTCTTTATTTTTATGTATGTTTGTATTTCTTCATGATTATCATAATATTTGTGAAAATAGTGGGTAGATATATGGTAATTTTATTTTGATAACAGCTCAACTTCTATGGCAAAACAAATCTCTCCACTTTTCCTCCCTTCTTTCCATGCCTTATGCTCTTGTAGTTAAAATATACTTCTTTTTATATTGTGTATATATGAATAAATTATTATGTTTATAATTATTCTCCATACATTTCTTTAACCTTTACAAATGGGCTAAAAAATTAATGCACATGACAGCTGTAAATTATTCTGCATTGGTTTATATGTTTACCCATTCCAGAGAAATTTATGCTTTCATATTAATCTTCAGGGTTTTTATTTTCCAATTTGAAGAAATGTTGTAAATATTTCTTGTAAGACAGGTCTAGTGATGACATACATTCTCAAATTTTGTTTGCTCTGGAACAGAAAATCCATAGATCTCATTGTCTTTAGAATAAGTTACTGGAATATTTTGTTTTCCTTTGATGGTATCGTTTCCTGAATTCTCCATGTTCATGAAGCATTTCACTGATGTTTACAAATTTGAATAAGCAGTTACTACTTCCAGACTTCAAGCATTGGTTTCCATGGGTGAGTCTGTCTGTAGGTGCTTGCTTGATGGATGACTCATAGATCTAGGGGTACATGGGGGAGTTCATTTTAGAAGTGTTTAGTGTAGCAAGCTCCTTAGTATCATAGTGATGCCCAATCTGTTACAGAGATACACAATTTAATATTGATACATACTTAGATATCTATAGAATAAATATAGTGGTAGAAGTATTTCTCCAAGTAAAATATATGTATACAGGGATATACTCACTAAATTGGCTTTAAGAAGACCTGGGTATAACAACCTCTTAATAACAATAAGCACATTTAGTTCCCTGATTTATTTTAAAATTATTGTCTCCAGTAAAAATTAAAGGAGGGAGGACCAAACTCTTTGGAAAAATTAGTTAATATTAATGTTGAGGAAAAAATCTAACTGGTGATATCAAACCATTTTTTATGTCAAAAGAAGTTCTCAAAATATGATGAGAAAATATCATACACTTGAAAAGGAACAAAGAAGCTAGTTTTATGTTTCCCACTGGTGAAATCTGCCTTTCTTTCAGCATTAAATACTGATAGTATCTTACTCAATTAAATTATAGCCCATTTCACAAAGTATAAATCTATTTACATTTACAACTATATGCATACAAATGTATAATACAATGCAAAAAACATTTTGCTAAATGGGAAATACTAATAAATACAGAAGAGACAACATGCTGATAAAAATCTACACTTGACAACTACCATGGTAATAAACTGTTCATTCATGAAACTTTACTAGGTGCTACAACTTGTGGATGAATACTTGGTGGAAAATGGAATATTTACATAGCTTCAAAATAATTTACTGAATATGCTTATTGATCATAAAGCAGTAAAATATACTCTGCAGTGGAGACAGATATAAGTCAACACCATAATCAATTATGGTTAAAATTTTTAGTGATGGAATAAATCACAATTATGCACTACCTGAGAAAAGGTAATGAGAAAAACAGCATTGTTACTTTCATATTCCTGTTAACAAATGCAGAAGCTAAAACTAGCCAAGAGTAAAAAGTAAGAAAATGTACAGAGAGGGACAGTTTTCTAAATACTTAGTCTGCTATCCTCAAAAATGTCAAGGTTATGAAATTCAATTCAGACTCAGGAACTATACAAAATTAAAAGAGATTAATGAGATAATAACTAAATTCTCTCTCTCTCTCTCTCTCTCTCTCTCTCTCTATATATATATATATGGTGCCATGTTGAATCTTTTTACTATAATAGAAAATCTTGGGGGACATTTTATTGTACCTGGATGGGGCCTGATGATTAGGTGTACTAATTTATCACAGTCCCTTTTTTTGATTAGATGGCTGTTTCATGATTATGGAGGAAAGTGGTCTCCATAGAACTTAAGAAATGATGTTCTCAGATGATGACACATCACATCTATGAATACTCTTAAATGGTTTGGGAAATAAAATAATATATTACAATATTTTGCAATTTTTCTATGAGTTGAAAATTATTTTAAAATAAAAAACTTTTCAAAGTCAACATCTCTGATCAAAATGGAAGACAAAACAAAAATTTCATGTGATTTTTTCCATAGAGTTGTAATTTAATAAAACTGAAGACCAATTTAAAATGAAACCTAATAGCAAACTTGAAAAACATCAAATTTGCTTTCTGATAAAATTGTCTGAGTATCAATATAACACTAGAAAGATTTTTAGCTTTTAAAATATATATTGACAAAAATTGACCTGGTGACTTTATATTATTTATTGAAATGTCAAAGATGATGACATGTTCAGATAATGTTGAGGAAGGATAAAATTAAGAGACTTACATAATGAAGCCATAATTCATTATCAGACTTCAGTAATAAAGACTGTTTTATTTGTACATAATGGAAAAATAGACCAAGGAGGAAAATGAAGGGTCCAGAAATATCAAAAGTATGCACACACTAGATGTGAGATAAAGGTATGCTTCAGACATGAGGGAAAAGATGGACTCTTTAAAAAGTGTTGTTGGAAAGGATTATTTTAAACATGTGATCTGTACCTCATACTATATAAAAAAATCAATTTCAGATGTTTTTTATGTCTCAAGGTAAAATTTAAAAATATGTAAAAATAGAAACCAATAAAATAGATTTATGTTTTTGATATGCAATAAAAATAAATACTAGAGAAAAATGGGATAATAGTTGCAATATAGTGCATTTAGGTCTTATGTTCATCCAAATGCAATATTAATGTGATCATGTATATGGGTGTGTGTACAAAGAAACCAAATAGACAATGGGGCAACAGATTTTAAAAGACTGAAAAGACAGGCACTACGAAATGACTATATCTAAGTGACAATGAAGGAATGCCCATTAGCATCCTTAAAAGGAGTTAGACACATCACTGCAGGCAGTTCATTAATTTGAATATTTACTTTGGAAAATCATTTGCTTATTGAGTAAAATATGCACCACCATATATCCAGAAATTTTATGACTAGGTAAGTACAATACAGCAATATGCACCTTAATCCATTGATGAGTCCATAGCTTAATGTGCTCTTAAGAGGTGAAATTGTTGAAAGTGGTGGGTCACAGGGGTATGATCTTGTGCAGGGTATTATTGTATCTGGTTCCTCTCTCTCTCTCTCTCCTTTCAGAATGTCATGGGTTGAGCAGCTATTTTCTCCGTGCCCTTACACCATATCACCATAGTCAGGCAACTATGCATGAACTGACCCTCTCAAACACTGAGCCAAAATATTCCTCTCTTCCTTTAAATTGCATGTGTCAGATGTTTCTTCCCTGTGCTAGGAAATGGATATCAGGATCCATAATATCAGGATCCCTTAAGGAAAATCTTTGGGCTTTAATAGTCTTGCATTGGGGTGACATGTTATGGACATCTTGAATGCTCTGTTTTCTGATGAGTAGAAACTATGTTTTCTAAAAATGGTTTGTCAACATTTGTGCTCATTTTTTATACCTCAAAAGTATTTAAAACATTAATAAATAAATAGAGTTTTTATTTGCATAAGATGTTGAAAAAGAGAATTTCATTTTGGTCATTAGTATTCTGGTTATTTGCTCTGTCAAGTCCAAAGAATGGCAGAAATGAGTGACAGATGTCACGCATTTTGCCTCTTCTGCAGAAGGACTCAGATTCCTATTAGAAATCCATCACCTCCAGTCTTATATAAGAAGACAGAGAGTACCATTAAGTCACAAAAAATTTGAATCTGAAATTAAGATAATAGAGATGGCTAAAAATATTTGGATAGCCTTAGTCATGCTAGTTAATCATTCAATACAAAAATATGATTTTTGTCCATCTTATTCATTTTCTTAATATTTTCAAGGTGTTGAATGTGAGTTGAGCAATTTGGTACTTGTTGGATCATATAAGTTAGTATTTGATTTCTAGTACCTTCAATTTCCATACTCGTTGTAATTTTGCAAGGTCATAAAGGTAACAAAAACATCACGAGGAAAATGTGGAAGAGAATACTTTCCAGGTAATGCTGTAGCTGTGATCCATGGCTTAATCATAATTTTAAATAACATATACATTTTCAAATTTCTGTCTTAGGTAACATATTTTCAATTTTGAATATGCTGGCTGACATATCTTGTGAGGAAAAAAGTGATCACTCTTCTTTAGAAATCTTTTAGATTTCTGCATCCTTAAGGTGAAATGAAGTCTTCATAACCATGATTACTTTGCCACAGTATCAGGATCCCTGAAGACATATTTTGGCTTTAAGATGAAGCATTTTCTCAGTGACAAGTAAACAAACAACTCAATTAAAAATGGCAATACTCTGAGGAGGCACCAAAGAATATTACAAATAATAAGTAGATGAAAAGATGCTAACTATTATATTCTATTAAAAATTACCAGTTAAAGCAACAGTGAGATACTACTACATACCTAGCAACATGGCCAAAATGTAAAACCCTAAAAACACCAGATATTGACTCAGATGTGAAGCAATGGAGTACTTGTTTTTCCTGCTGGTAGTGCAAAGTGGGGTATGTTTACTTAGAAGAGAGAGTGGTAGTTTCACACAAAACTGTATTTTTCTTTGCAATCTGGCAGATGTGTCTCTTAATATTTACCCAAAAGACTTGAAAATGTATATCCATATGAAATTCTGTGCATAGAGATTGCAGAAACTATTCATAATTGCCTAAAACTGGAACCAATAACAATGGCCTACATTTCATGACTGGATAAGACGTAAGACTATCTTGAAAATTGAATATTCTTCAGCACTAAAAAGAAATGGTCATTCTAGAGATGCAAATGAAAAAAATGCTGAGATTCCACCTCACTCCAGAAAGAATGGCTGCTATCATGAAATCAACCAATAACAAATGCTGGCAGGGCTGTGGGGAAAGAGGAACCCTGCTCCACTGCTGGTGGGAGTGTAGACTGGTGCAACCACTGTGGAAATTCCTCAAAAAACTAGAATTAAAAGTCCCATTTGACCCAGCTATTCCACTGGGTATCTTCCCAAAAGAATTAAAAGCATCATACCTCAATAATATATGCATGCCCACATTTATAGCACTAGAGTTTGTAATAGCTAAATATTGGAAACAACCCAAATGCCCGTCAACTGGTGACTGGATAAAGTTTTTTTTTTAAATGGAGTAGTACTCAGCCATAAACAACGATGAACTAGACAAATGTGTAGCTAAATGGATGTATATCAAGGCCATATTCTTAAGTGAAATAAATACTACACATGTGTGTAATTACCAAATTGTTTCTCTGGTGTGAGAAAATGAAAGTGTAAATGAGGACCAAAATGTATAATAGATACTGTGAAATAGGAAGTAAAATTTCAAAGGGGAAGGGAAAAAGGAGGGAGAAGGGAAAGAAAAAAGTATGAGAAAAGAAGGAAAAAACAGAAACAAAGCTTTTGTAAATATGGAGGAGTGGAGGGGTTGAAGGGAGGGTAGGGGAATGGGAAAAAACAAAAACTAAGATATATCATGTACAGGTAGAAATTACCAACAATGAATGTGATATAATGTATACCTAAAATGTACCAAAAGTTAATAAAAAAAGAAATTAACTATCAAGGTAAGAAAAAACATGGAAAACATCTGAGTGCATGTTGGTACATTAAAGAGGCCAGTCTGAAAAAATTACATACCTATGATTCTAGTTATGTAACATCTGAAAAAGATGCCACCATTTAGCCAATAATATGATTAAGGGTTAACCATAGGTTTTGGAGATAGTAGGGAAAAATAAATAGCTGAAGTTAAGGGATGATCTCAGGATAATAAAAATAATCTTTATGATACTGTAATTCTGTGGCTGTGTTATTATGCAGTTTCAGTTCCATAGAATGTGGAACAGAATGTAAACACTACACTTCAGCTAATCATATTAGCTCATAATGTAATAAATGTTCCACTTGAATGTTTGTGAGTCAGGGACTTATTGTATAAAAACAGATTTGTATGATCTTTGGGAAAGAATATTTACTTTTACCCATTCAGCAGTTTAGATGCCAATTATGGCAAATGAGACCCCTCTCATCTCCACATATCCTCCTAAGTTTCTCTGTCTTTTTCTCTTTCCTTCTTCACATGACACCATATCACATACTTATGACTGGTCACTCACAAATACACAAATATATAAGCAAAACTCATACATAGGGCTGGACTGATTACATGTTATGTTGCAAATCATTTTTTAATTTTGTTTCCATTCTTCCACAGAGATTCCTCTCTCTCTTTCTCTCTCTCCTTCCTTCCTTTTATTTTTAGACTCTTGCTCATGAGAAATGAACTAACTAGCTATTAGTTATTATTGTTAACTTTGTGGCTAGTTGGTAAATGTGTAAACAGAGGACATTTAGTCTGAACTTCTTTCTTGATAAATGACTTCAAATTTTGCATACACTAAATGGACATTTCGTGAAGAAGAATTTTGTATATTTTATGATTCTCTTTGTCACATATATAAATTCATTGTGGATGTAATTGTGAAACACACCATGGTTAAGTTGGATGCTCCATCATCAACCCTTACTTACCATTTTTATTTTTAATCGAAGTTTACTTTTGAATCTGGCCAAGCTCAAGGGAAAAGGCATTGAAACACACTCTGTGGGCAGAGGGACTAAAAATACTGACATTGTTAACTGTAATCAAGGAGTAAGGGACATATAATGTTGCAGGAATACCCTAATAATATAATTCTGTACAATATCCTAACAGGGTGACATATATTCTTTTCTATTAGTTTTTTTGAAAATAATATTTTATAGGAAAACATTCACAACCATTTGTTCACATGAGTTCTGGGGTTCCTTTGACATAATAATAGCAGAATTGATGTTGAGACACCGACCTGCAAAATCCAAAATATTGACTATTATTCCACATCTATATTATTGACTCTTTGTTGTTGAAAGTGTTTGCTTCCCATGACTGATGTGTAAGAACAATCATACTGGTTAGGTAAATACCTAGAATAAGTAATGCTGGGTCATTGAAGATGTATGACATTTCCAAAATTTAGCTTTTTATTTCTAGTTGTTCTAGTACCCACTAAGCTTATATTTTCTACCTTTTCCAGTCTCATTGACTTATGACAGTATTTTCATTATGTTTTTCTTTTTTTCTATTAAGCTAAATGACTTAGAGCTAGATATGTTTGTGCAGATTCATTTTTATGATACTCATGTCATGTGTCTTATTTTCTACATATAAAAATTTCAAGAGGAATTATCCTTATCATATTTTGCATGATAAGCACTCATTTTTATTTTTATTCATTTCATTGATTTTTTTAACACCCATGTTTTATTTTTTAAAATTAATTTTATTGGCACATTTTAGGTATACAATATAATGACATTCATCATTGGAAATTTACACCTTTACTTAATCTCTCTTGGTTCTTATTTTTCCCCATTCCCCTGCCCTCCCTTCAAGCCCTCCACCCCTCCCTATTTATAAAGACTTTGTTCCTAGTTTTCCATTTTCTCATATTAATCCCACTCCCTTCTATCCTTTCCCCTAGCCCTCCCACTTACCTTTCCCCTTTGCCCCTTTTCTTCCTGTTTCACATTGCCTATTATACATTTTAGTCCTTATTTACACTTTCAGTTTCTCACACCAGAGAAACTATTCAGTATTTATACATGTGTGTCCTATTTATTTCACTTAAGAGTATAGTCTCAATATGCATCCACTTAGCTATAAATGTCTCTAATTTCTCATTTTTTATGGGTGAGTAGTACTCCATTTTATTAAAAAAACACATTTTCTTTATCCAGTCTCCGGTTGATGGGCATTTGGGCTGTTTCCAAGTTTTAGCTATCACAAACTGTGCTGCTATGAACATGGGGGCACATATATCACTATGGTATGATTCTTTTAATTCTTTGGAGAAGATCCCCAGCAGTGGAATAGCAGGATCAAATGGGACCTGTAGTTCTAGTTCTTTGAGGTTTCTCCATACTGATTTCCACAGTGCTTGCACCAGTCTACACTCCCACCAGCAGTGGAGCAGGGTTCCTCTTTCCCCACAGCCCTGCCAGCATTTGTTATTGGTTGATTTCATGATAGCAGCCATTCTTTCTGGGGTGAGGTGGAATCTCAGCATTGTTTTCATTTGCATCTCTTGAATGACTAGCGATGTTGAACATTTTTTCATGTATTTATTTGTTATTTCTACTTCTTTGTCTGAGAAATGTCTGTTCATTTCAGATGCCCATTTTTTGATTGGGTCTTTAAATTTGGGAGGTCTGATCTTTTGAAGTTCTTTATAGATTCGAGATAGTAGACCTTTGTCTGAGGAAGAGCAGGTGAAGATTTTTTCCCACATTGTGGGTTGTCCCTTCACATTGTTGGTGGTTTCTCTTGCTCTGCAGAAGCTTTTTAGTAAGAAGAGATCCCACTTGTTGACTGTTTGTGCTAGTTCATGGGCAACTGAGGTTTTGTTCATAAAATTTTTTCCTACACCAATGTTTTCAAGAGCTCTACCTAACCTCTGTTCTAGCTGGTTCAGAATTTCTGTTTTAATATTTAGATCTTTAATCCATTTCAATTTTAGTTGAGTCCATGGTGAGAGATACAGGTCTAGTTTTAATCTTTGGCAAGTTGAAACCTAATTTTTCCAACACCATTTATTAAAGAGGCTATCTTCCCTCCAGTGAGGGTGTTTGGCTCCTTTGTCAAGGATGAGGTGATTGAGTGTGTCTGGCATTGTTTCTGCATCTTCTAATCTGTTCCACTGGTCCTGAAGTCTGTTTCTTTGCCAGAATAGCAAAAGCCATTCTAGGTAACAGAGATATGGCAGGGGGTATAGGTCACTTCAGACTTGAGTAATTCTGAGCTCTATAGACAGAATGTAGTTTTGATTTTTTAAAAGATAAGAAAGGGTTGAGGATAGAGCATCCAATGTAACTGTGGAGTGCTTCACAATTACATCTACATTAACATGGGATGGCAAATAGAAGCACAGAACAGAGTCTCTGTACATAAAATGACTATTTATTTTCTGGAAAGTTTGAAATCATTTACCCCAGAAATAAGTTCCAATGAAATGTCCAGTGTGTACATATATTATAATAACTATCCATGGAATTCCAGTTAATAGCCAATAATTAGCAGAAGTCAAGAAATAAGTTGCCAAAAATAAGACTTAAAAGGACATTGGGGAGAGAGAGGGAGAAAGAGAGAGACAGACAGACAGAGAAAGAGTCAGAGATAGGGGAAAAAGAAGAAGGAGGAGGTGAAAGAGGAGGAAGAAGAGGAGGAGGAAGGGAGGGAGGGAGGCAAGAGAAAAATGTCCCTACAGAAGAATGAAAACAAAACAGAATTAAAATGAGATACCTATTTTCATGATTTGCATCATACCATATAATCAGGTCATATGTACATAGTTCACTAAATATAGAATAAACCAGAGCACTGAAAATAGAACAAGAATTTCATTGTAAAGGCCCATAACTGGATCGTGAATACCTGTCATAGGAGAAAAATTGTCTCTGTTATAAGGACATTGTTTTCTCAATAAATAAAGGTAATCATGACATTCTTTGAAGCACATTAGAGAGACAATATGACGCTGCACTTCCTGTGGTTCTTCCGCCCACCACCAAGGAGGTATAAATGTCCCTGTAGACAGTCAGTGACATGCAGACTCAAGACACCTACTTCCTGATCCTCAACTGAACAGTCCACTCCTGACACCATGAGCTACTACAGCAACTGCTATGGTGGCTGGGCTACGGCTATTGTGGCCTAGGCTGTGGCTCTGGCTCTGGCTCTGGTGGATATGGCATCTATGGTTATGGCTGTCACCGCCCCCTGTGCTGTAGAAGATACTGGTCCTACGGCTGCTACTGAGGAATTCCCACACCTTCTTAGCCTATTGATAATTTTTAAAATTACTTCGAATACCAACTATATACTAAATTATCTAAAAGCACAAACCTTGATTCATCAGTATCAATTGGATAACGTGATAATGTGTATAAAAGTTTCTGAATGGTCTTTATAATCCTATGTAAAATGTGATCAAATTTGGCTCTCAATTTTTATATAAAAAGATATATTATTAAATAAACTATATCATAAAATATGTTTTGTTATTGTTCTAATACATTACGGCCTTTGCTTATATATTTGTACATTTGTATGTTATCAGTCATAGGTGTATGACTTTTTTACTGGTGACAAAGACAGAAAAATAAAGAAAGAAGGTAGGTGATGAGCTAAAATCCCAGACCCAGGAAGCACTTTTAAGACAATTAGACGTCTAAAATGAATGAGCTAAAAAATCAATTTTCTCAGAGATCATACAAATTTGTCTTTTACTCTCACCTCCATTTCTGCTTGTTATTGAACTTCATCAATATTTTTAATAAACAGCTCTTTCTACAATAATATGTGTATTCACTTAAAATTGGACCTCTCTGCTTTGTGTCATTTGCAACATGAGTGGTTGGACTATGTCCACTACAGTTCTATCCAGAAAACATTTCTCGTTTTTTAAAAAAGATTCTGACTAGAGACTGATTATAGGTTTTCTTTTGGACAGACATTTCTCTTCGCTTCCACAAAACACCTGACATGACTTCCGGGTGGAGAGATTTATTTTGGCTCACGGTCAGCAGGTTCCAAGGCAGAAACGGCATGGTGATAAGGCCTGGGTAGAGTTTAAATTCTTCATCGATGGCAGCCAACAAGCAGAGAGACAAACTCTCCCATGTCACACCCCAGTAACCCACGTCTGACCAGGCCCCACTGCCTGACAACACACACTGCAGCTGAAGCCTGTGTGGGTGAATACACTGCTAGTCCTGCACTGCTATGACCCAGGCACAGTTCAAACGTCCTGGCTGAGTTCATGAGTATTTGTGGGGACACTTTAAAACTAAACCATCGCAGGAGTTATCATATTGAACATGTCAACAACAATATGAAATTCTGGCATGCCAGCCTGGTACCACACAGTGTCTCAGTATACCAATTTATTCTACTTAGAAAAATAATATATGTTTTATGTGTGACATGAAAAATTCTTATCAAAACCATGAGATATTTGCTCAGTAACAAATAAACATTAGCTTTTTATTTTTTCAACCCAGAAGCCTGGTCATTATTAAATGTATGTACGCATGCATGGTGATTTTTTTCCAATTAAAATCTTCTCCCATCTAAATGAAATTAAGTTTCATTTAGGAAACTCCAATTGAGACATGAGATGCAATGAAATGCTGATAGAAAATGTAAGGATTAGAAAGATCAATGTGCTGAACATGGAGAAATTTTGGAAAAGTAGATTGAAATTCCTGATTCTAGAAGGCAGGCAAGGGGCAGCTAGGAGAAGTAAAATCTGCAGAATTTTATATCCACCCCCAAGGTTAGCAAATTTCAGTTGGATACATAGGGGATCAATAGATGGAGAGATGAGAGAGAAGCGGGTAGGACGGGGGATAAAAAGCTTGTGAAGTTTTATTGTGTACATGGACCAGCTCCCCACAGAGAATCTGATCATTCTGTGCTGCAAAGATGTGTGATAAAAAATAAAAACTTTAAAAAGTACAATCCCAGAAAGGATGTAACATTAAAATACTGGCTTTAGCACAAAACAGATGGTCTCACTGAGATATTTCCAAATTCTTAAATTACAGAGTTCAGTTTCCTAAGAGGAGCCTGGAATATTTTAAAAGATAGAAATTTTGTCCATATCAAGCTGATGAGTAAATAATCAAAATTCATTCTTTCTTCTTTCTTTTCTTTTTTCCTTCTTTCTCTCTTGTACATAAACCTGAAATTCTATAGTGCACTGTCGAAAGCTTCTAAGCACAAATGTTCCTTCAACTCAACCTCCAGAGTAACAGAACTACAAGGGAGGGGCAGTACAGCCAGCCCAGTGGATCACACCTGTTCCCAGAGCTTTGGTGAGATTAAAGTAAACAAAAAACTCTGCGCTGAATGCCAGTATATTTTGGGGTCCCCTATAATGTTAATAAAAATGTTGATGATATGAAGTTTTGTGGAAGTATGAGAAATGGGTGACATAGTAAAATATAACTAAAAATGAATAACATATTTGGAGTTTTCAAACCAGAAATATTACAATAGACATAATTAATAAATAAAAGAAAATTAAAAGACATTTGCAATATATAGTAAAACTGAATTCATCATAAATTAAATTTAAATTCTCCTCCTCAAAATGGTGAGTAATATAGTTAATAATTCAATAAACTCAGACAGGCACAAATTTTCTAAGAGCCACACAAATCTATATGGTGAAATCTAGTACTGTTTTGGATGGTCTATTATTTGAATAAAAATGTTGAACACGTGAAAACCTGTATGAGAATATAAAAGAAGCCACAGTTGATAAAATCTAACTAAGACATAAACAACACATTGGAATTTGCAATATTAAAATAGATACAATTTATAAACATAAGATAATTAAAGGAAGTTTGCAAATTATACATTAAACTGGAAAAATTCAGCAAAGAATCAAATTAAAAATCTAATTCTTAAAAACATAATAGTTAAGAATTCAATAAACAGGTGAATTAATAACTGAAACATACATTAATAATGTATAATCAACTGAAGCAGAAATAAGAAAAGTGGAATTCCATATACTGAACAGCGTATAAAGTTGTGGAAGATCTTATGAAATGGAAAATCATGTAGGTATTTAGAATCTGGTAGAGGGAAAAAAGCAGAAACCATTTTTGCATAGAAAAATATTGTGTGTCTTTTCAAAATTTGTTGAAAGACATTCAAAGTCATCAAGAGAGGCTAAGGATGGATGGAGAGATTTGGATGGGGAAGAGTAAAGGATTAAAAAAGGATCAAGTTGTTATGTACATGCAAATATCCTCTAAGATAAATGCAACTTTATGTACTACAAACATGGATTAACAAAATAAAAATTTAAAAAGGAAATAGAAATAAAAATTAAAAGACAATCACATGTAGGTATATACCTCAGTAGCTAAAATTTAAGTGTAAAAGAAAAATCATAATTTTGATAAAGTAAATATGTTACCTAAAAGAGATAGAATAAGGCTGACAGCAATACTCCTCTGTTGGAAGAAGATCTGGAAGACTAATAATACCTCAAGGGCAATTTATGAAGAGCCAGCAGTCTAGGATTCTCAGTCAACAATGTTCATATAACAAAATAAAGTAAAAAAAATAGGTAAAATGTCAAATATGTTCATAACTATAAAGAAAATGAAAATATAAGTTACAAGACAAATAGAAAATTTATAGTTTCAATTTTTTTTGGTTTACTTTTTGCTTAATTTTAAAATTTTTATTAGTAAGTGTTTGCAGTAGATAATGATTACATCACTGTGAGGCTTACTGGTGTTTATTGTCAGTTCTACTTCCTGTTGGGAGAAGCAGGCCCCTGATGTGCGGGTCTGGTAACGCAGAATACAGTGAACTGAGCCCCTCAGTCTACCTGCGGTCAGCTCTCACTCTTCGCGGTCTTAGGGAGAAGACAGAAGAGATTCTGACTACCAGAGAAAACAGCAGCTGATGCCAATGGTTTCCATCTCCATGTTATTGTTAGCGACACCTAGCAGAATCTCGACTTGCCAAAGCTACGGCTGATAGAAGTCAGAACGTTCAACTGTGAATTATCTAAAAGTTTCATCATTTCTTTCTCTTTTCTTAAACTCAGTTTCAACTTATGTTTCTCATTGTCCTCTTCATCCTCTTCTTTGGCTTTCAAACTTTTAAAACTTTTATTGATTGATTGATTCACTGAATTGCAATACTAGGGACTGAACCCAGGCTTCCCTGGCTTTTTAAAAGACAGGGAGGGCTCGCTGAATATTAACTGGGCACTTAATCCTCACAAGACACTTGCAGAAGGCATTTTTATTTCCTTAATGGTGTCTGATGCCAAACATGTTTTAGGCTACGTCCCTTTGCCAACTTTGTTTCTTCTGTTTTTATGTGTTTTATTTTATTTTATTTATTTTTTATTTTGGGGGGGGGAGCAAGGTCTTGGTGTATAGTTCAGGCTGTCCTTGAACTCACTGTGTAGCCCAGGCTGGCCTCGATCTCGCAGCGATCCTCCTGCCTCAGCCTCCTGAGTGCTGGGACTACAAGCGTGCGCGACCATGCCCGGCCCCTTTACCATTTTTGGATCAAAGAATGGAAAATAATTTAAATGTCAAATGTAAATCTTTCGGGAGCAGAAGAACACATTTCAGAATAAAAGCTGTCTTCTGCAGTGACATCCAGTATTTCCTCGGTTCTCCTTGATGCCCTGAGCCAGCTTGAGCTATGGTCCCAGACCCGCAGGGGCCGGAGTGTCAGCCCGGCGGGGGACGGGCGGTGACGGTGTGGATGCCGCAAACAGCGGCGGGGTCCCTGGTCTTACCTCCTCGCATACCGTGGCAAAGCGGTTGAGGAACTGCATGGTGTGCACCACGAACTGGTTTAGAAACGCCACCGTCCTCTCCTGCTGGATTGACCTTGGTCAGGTCTATGCCCGACCCCATGAGGGGGAGCCCATCCCTGTCCACGTCCTCCGCGGGTGGGCTATAGTTTCAATTTTTCAAAATCAAAAATTATTTGTTAGGAAGAAGAGAAGTGATTGAGACAAAAATGTACATTAAAAAGTAAAGAAATTAAAATAAAAATGAATATTAATCATGTGCTTATAATAATTATAATTCCATTTGAATTTTTCATATGCAGAATGTGAGATACATGAAAAGATTATATAATAAAATATGCACAAAATACATAGTTCTAGGGTACTAACCTCATTAGGAAAGAAAAAATATATTGCAACAGACTGTGAAAGTCAAAAAATACGAAAGTTGAGTGGGTAGTGGAACAACTGGAGGCAAAAAGTTAACTTTTGGAAAAGTGGCGTACATATACAAGTTATCTTACATATAAGCTGAGGGAATAGATACACTATTTTCCAAGAATAAAAAAGGCAATATTTTGGAATTTGGAGGCTTTATTGTCTGTATCTCAACACTCTGTTCTGCACCGTGGTATCAAAGTAGCCATAGAAATGAATGGATGTGAATGTTTTTTCTACAGAATATTATGCTCTGAAGCAAATAATGTATATGAGTTTGTGTAACTTTGAGTTGGGATATTCAACAGCAGGAATTATTATTTTCTTACTCACCGTTTGTGCAGGACCATGTTCCTGCCTCTTTGAGTATGGTTACTAATGTCACTTGCTCTCAGGTCACTGTGAACAGAGTGGGTTTCTGTCTCTGGAGCCCTTGCCTACTCAAAGGTAAGCACTAATTTAAAAAAAAATGAGCAAGGGTTGTTGATGGAACATCCAATTAAACCATGAAATTTCACAATTATATCTACAGTGCATTTATATGGAGTGACAAAGACAAGTACATAACATATAGAGTTATCATCCATAAAATGTTTACTTATTTTTTGGAAAGTTTGAAATCATTTACTCAAGGAGTAAGTTCAGATTAAACTTCCTCTGGGCACACATTTAATAGTGACTAGCCCAAAATTAGCAATAATAGTCCATATCTAGCTCATTTGTTGTAGATAAGACTCAAGAAGAAACTTGCTAGAGATAAAGAGTTTTAGAAAGTGCAGGACATAAAGAAGAGAACGAAAAGAATGGAAGGGTTAGAGGGAGGAAGAAAGGGAGGGAGAGAGAGAGCAAAAAAAGAGCGAGTAAGCTAGTACTTGAGTAATGGAAACAAAACAAAAATGAAAATGGAATACCTGTTTTCATGATTTGTACCATAACTTGTAATCATGTCATATGTGCACAACTAATCAAATATAGAATGGACCAGGACCTTGTAAATAGAACATGATTTTCTTTTTTAAAGAACATAATTGGATGGTGGATTTCTGGCAGGAATTTTTTCAGGTATGAGGGCCTTGTTTTAGTAAAGATCATGATGACATTGTCTGAAGCTCATTGGTGAGATTATGATGCTGCACTTCCTGTGGTTTTCCCGCCCACCACCAAGGAGGTATAAAAGGCCCCTGCAGATGGTGACATCCAGAACAAGATACCTGTTTTCCTGATCCTCAACTGAACAGTCCACTCCTGACACCATGAGCTACTACAGCAACTACTATGGTGGCCTGGGCTATGGCTATGGTGGCCTAGGCTGTGGCTGTGGCCTCTGGCTATGGTGGCTGTGGTGGCTGTGGTTGGTTGTTGCTACCCTCTGTGCTGTAGAAGATACTGGTCCTATGGCTGCTACTGAGGAATTTCCATAGCTTCTTAGCCTATTGTTCTAACCTGCTAATTTACTGGAATTGTCTCCAATTTTCTCCACATGATAAATTTTTAATATCTTCAAAACACCAATGATATACTAAAATATGTGAAAAAACACTGCAACATGACTTTTTTGATTCACCAGTAACTGTGGAATAATGGGATAGGTTGTAGAAAAGTTTTAATATTATTTCTATTATGCTATGTAAAATGTAATTAGACTTTCAAGTTTTGTATAAACAGATTATTAAATAAACTACATTTTGTCAGGTAAAAGGGCTAAAAACCAAGACCAGACCAGGCCACAACAAGCCTTTATTAGGGGAATAGATCTGCCAGGCTGTCTCTGAACAAAAGAGAGACAAAAGCAATATGGCCACAGCAGGGAGATTCTTTTATAGAGACTGGGGTGGGGTTTGTAGGGACTGAGGTGGGGTTGAGTGAGGTAGTGACTAGGAAATGGAGGAGCCAGTGATGTCACTAGGTGGTAGGAGGTGAGCGAGTATTAGGTTATTTTCTAGGTGGGAACACGGGCATGCTGGGAAGAAGGGTTTATTCTTTGGTGGGAGCAACCATCTTGGCATGATGTCACACAGGGGAGGGGGCAAGGCATGATAGGAAGAGGGCAGCTACTATACATAATAGCTGCTGAGGTAGTGGGGGACCTATCAAATTTCATCATAATTATTGTTCTTACTGCCTATTAATTGATAAGTTTTACTTATATGTTCAGGTGTTTGTGTGTGATTAGTCACTTGTGTGTATTTGTTTTTGTGATTGGGGAGAGAAACATATTAAAACAGAGAAAGGAAGGTAGGAGTGAGTGGGGGATTGAAGTGAGAGAGGAACCTCTTGTGAAAAGTAGAGGTGTAATCAGAATGAGTAAAAGTATCAATTATTTCCCATCAATCATACAAATTTGGTTTATATATCTTTTATATCAAGTATGATTTTCATTTGCTTATTCGTCTACACTTCAAAATTGGCTATTTCTAAAATAACATCAGTGTTCACCTCAGTTCATTCATAATTTTTGTGTATCTGTATGCTTTATGGCATACTGGTATTTGCAATACCAGTGGTTGGATTATATCAGTTAGAGCTCTATATCTGAAAAATCTTCCTCATATAAAAAAGTATTCTGCCTATAGAATGATTATTGGTTATGTCTAAACAATTCTCTGTTAGCTTTGACAAAATACCTGTTACCAACACAATAATGGAGGAGAGGTTTATGTTGCACCTTTGGCTGGGTCCCAGGCTGAAATGGCATGGTGGAAATCTTGGGTAGAGTGTAACCTGTTCATGTCATGCAGCCATAAAGCAGGGAGGGAAAGGAGGAACCTGGAAAGGAGATGTAACATCCCATGCAACACCCAAAAGTGACCAGCCCTTCACAGCCCCCAGCTCATAACACACTCAGCCACTCAGACACTAGTGGATGAATACACTGATGAGGACAACACATTAATGATATGGTCACATTTCAAGATCCCTGGCCATTCTACCACTCCCAGCCCAGAGGAAAGGGCTTTCGGGCTACCATTCCACTGCTCCCAGTCCAGAGGAAAGGGCTTCTGGGCTGACATTCCACTGCTCCCAGCTCAGAAGTAGAGGATTCCTGGCTGCCATTCCACCACTCCCAGCCCAGAGGAGGTGAGCCACGTGGGTGCCAAGAGCAAACTTCCAACTGAAATGAGAAGACATGTAAATAAGTCTCAAAATCAAACTTCCAGATCACCTACAGCAACCACAAAGGGAAATGATTTGGAACACTCTGATACTTAATCACCTGGACTCCCGGAACTGGCTAAAAAAAAAGGATATGGAAAAAAAGAAATCAGAAATAATTTCTCAGATAACAGCAGAGACTGTACCCACAGTGCAAGACATGATTAATAAATCTACAGAGGAGCTGAGGAACATGATGGAATCCCAACATTGGAAACAAATGGAATCCATAAAACAGATGCAAACAGATTTCCAGGAGATTAAAAACTCCATTGAAAGTCTACACAGCAGAATGAGCGAATTTTGCTATTCTGGCTCTCTTCTTGTTCCAAATGAATTTTTGGATTGTTTTCTCAAGGTTCATGAAGTATGCTGCTGGAATCTCAATTGGGTTTGCATTGAATCTATATTGAAGTTTTGGAAGTATGGCCATTTTCACTGTATTGATCCTTCCCACCCAGGAGCAGGGGATGTCTTTCCATTTTCTGATATCATCTTCAATCTCTCTTTTCAGAGTGCCATAGATTTCAGAGAAGAGGTCTTTGATTTCTTTCCTTAGGTTGATTCCTAGGTATTTCAGTTTTTTGGATGCTATTGTGAAAGGAATTATTTGCCCTATTTCTCTCTCAGTGAGTCTGTCATTGGTGTAGAGGAAAGCTATTGATTTTTGTGTGTTGACCTTGTAACCAGCTACTTGACTGAATTTGGTTATTAAGTCTAGAAGACTTTTGGTGGAGTTCTTGGGGTCTTCTATATAGAGTATCATGCCATCTGCAAATAATGACAAGTTGACTTCTTCATTTCCTATCTTTATTCCTTTAATTTCTTTCTCTTGTCTAATTGCTGTGGCTAATGTTTCCAAAACTATATTAAACCAGAGTTGTGATCATGGACATCCTTGTCTTGTTCCTGATTTTAGTGTGAAGGATTTCAGTTTTTGACCATTTAGTATGATACTGGCTATTGGTTTTTCATAGATGGCTTCTATCAGTTTGAGGTAGAGATCATCAATTCCAATTTTTTGTAGGGTTTTTATCATAAAGGCATGTTGGATTTTGTCAAATGCTTTTTCTGCATCTATGGAGATAATCATATGGTTTCTGTCCCTGGCTTTATTGATATAGTGTATTACATTTCTTGATTTGTGTATGTTGAACCATGCCTGCATCCCTGGGATGAATCCCACCTGATCAGTGTGCATGAACTTCTTGATGATCTTCTTGATGATCTTCTGCATTCTATTTGCCAGTATCTTATTAAGGATGTTTGCATCTATGTTCATTAGTGAGATTGGCCTATAGTTCCCTTTTTCAGTTGGGTCTTTCTCTGCTTTGGGGATCAAGGTGATGCTTGCTTCCAGGAATGAATTTGGGAGTATTGCTTCCCATTCAATTTCACTGAAGAGTTTCAACAGTAGTGGCAGCAGTTCCTCTCTAAATGTCTTGTAGAATTCAGCAGTGAAGCCATCAGGGCCTGGGCTTTTCTTTGTTGATAAGTTTTTAATTACATTTTCAATTTCATTGGTTGTTATTTGGTTGTTTAGAATTTTTAGATCTTCTTCATTCAACTTTGTAATTCATATGTATCTAGGAATCTATCCATTTCTTCTGTGTTTTCCATCTTATTGGCATATAGGTTCTGGAAATGGGTATTGATGATCCTCTGGATTTCTGCTGAGTCTGTTGTAATTTCACCCTTTTCATTCCTAATTGCATGGATTTGGGCCTTTTCTTTCCTTTTTCTGACAAGGTTGGCTAAGGGTTTGTCAATTTTGTTGACTCTTTCGAAGAACCAACTCTTGGCTTCATTGAGTTTTTGTATTGTTCTCTTAGTCTCCACTGCATTGATTTCTCCTCTGATCTTTATAATTTCCTCCCTTGTATGAGCTTTGGGGTTGTCCTGCTCTTCTTTTTCTAGAAGCTTGAGGTTCAGCATCAGGTTGTTTAATTGGGCTCATTCTGCTTTCCTAATATGCATATTCACTGCTATGAATTTCCCTCATAAGACTGCTTTCATTGTGTCCCATAGATTCTGATATGTTGTATTGTCATTGTCATTTAATTGAGGGAACTGTCTGATTTCTTCTTTAACTTCCTCTGTGACCCATTGGTTATTTAGAAGTGTGTTGTTCAATTTCCACATGTTTATGAAATTTTTCGAGTTTCTTTTGCTATGGATTTCCAATTTCATTGCACTATGGTCTGATAATATATAGGGCATAACTTCCATTCCTTTGCACTTACTTAAACATGTTTTATGTGTGAGTATGTGGTCTATTTTTGAGAATGACCCATGTGCAGCTGAGAAGAATGTGTATTCTGATTTTGTGGGGTGGAAGACTCTGTAAACATCTGTTAAATTCATTTGTTCAAGAGTTCAATTGAGTTCTAGTATTTCATTACTTATTTTTTGTCTGATTGATCTATCTATTTGTGACAGTGGGGTATTGAGGTCCCCCACTATAATTGTATTAGTGCATATATGACTTTTCTTGTTCATTAGTATTTGTTTTATATAGTTGGGCACACTAGTGTATGGTGCATAGATATTTATGATTGTCATCTCTTCCTGTTGGATTGTTCCCTTTCCAAGGATGTAGTGTCCATCTTTGACTCTCTTAATCAGTGTTGGTTTGAAATCTACTTGGTCTGCAAAGAGGATAGCTACTCCTGCTTTTTTTCAAGTTCCTGTCACATGGAGTATCATTTGCTACCCTTTAATTTTCAGTCTATGAGTTTCCTTTTGAATTAAGTGTGCTTATCCTTTTTTTGTTTTGTTTTTGTACTGAGGATTGAACTCAGGTCCTTGTCTCTTGCAGGGTAGAAGGCAGAACCACTGAGCTAAATCCCTGGCCCCTAAGTGTGTTTCTTATATGTAGCATATTGTTGGATTTTGCTTCTTGACGATTCTGCCAGTCTATTTCTTTTGATTGGTGAATTGAGACCATTAATGTTGATGGTTATAACTGAAATGTATTGACTTGTCATTGCCATGACTTTTTCTTTTTGTTGGGTTCTACCCCTTTACATTTAATTTCTTGTCGAGCCAGATGGGTTCCTTCTGCTTTGCTTCCTGGGGTTGTGATCCTCAATGTCTGTTCCTAGGTTATTGTGTAAAATTTTTTGGACTGCTGGTTTGCTATTCACGAAGTTCCTAAGGTGCTCTTTGTCATGAAAGTATCTTATTTTTACATCAATTTTGAAAGATAGTTTTGCAGGGTATGTCAATCTGGGTTGCAGGCTGTTTTCTTTCAGGGCTTGGAATATGTCATTCCAAGCTCTTCTTGCCTTGATGTTTTGTGTTGAGAAGTCTGCTGTGATTCTGATGGGCTTTCCTTTGTATGTGATTTGTTTCTTTTCTCTGACTGCTTTTAGAACTTTGTTCTTCTGTTGGGTTTCTGGAATCCTAACAATTATATGCCTACGTGTAGATTTTTGTTGATCAAGGCTATTTGGAGTCCTATATGCCTCACTTATCTGTATGTCAAGTTTTTTTCCCCTGCTTTGGAAGGTTTCTGCCATTACTTCTGTGAGGAGTATTTTTATGTCATCTGCACTCTCTCCTGCTTCTTCTTTGATTCCAATCATTCTTATGTTATTCTTCTTTGCATCGTCTAGCAGCTGCTGAATTGATTTCTCATGTTCCCTTACAATTTTGAAGCAATTTTTCATTTCCTGGCCACTAATTGCAATCTTATCTTCTATATTTGAAATTCTGTCCTCACATTGGCTCATTCTGCTGTGTAGACCTTCAGTGGAGTTTTTCATCTCCTCGAAATCTATTTGCATCTGTTTTATGTATTCCATTTGTTTCCTATTTTGGGATTCCATCATGTTCCTCAGCTCCTCTCTGGATTTATTAATCGTGTCTTGCACTAGGAGCACAGTCTCTGTTGTTATCTGAGAAATTATTTCTGATTTCATTTTTTCCAGATCCCTTTTTGTTGCCAGTTGAGTGGGTCCAGGTGGTTGAGTACCAGAGTGTTCCATTTAATTTCCCTTTTGGGTTGCTGTAGGTGATCTGGAAGTCTGGTTTTGAGACTTATTTACGTGTCTTCTCATTTTGCCTAGGAGTGGGGGGCACTGCTGTTGGCACCCACGTGGCTCACCTCTTCTGAGCTGGGAGAGGTGGGACAGTGGCTGGGAGCACTGGGAGGGATGGTTGCCTGGAAACCCCTTCCTCTGTGCCAGGAGTTGAGGGACTGGTTATGTTTATTTCTTATTATTTTATCCTTTTGTTATTATAAATTGAATTGTTTACTTCCTCCTTTTCATTAGTTTTCTGTTTATGCACAGACATACTTCTGATTTCTGTATTTTTGTAAGGCAACATTTTACTTTACTATGCTTATCAGTTTCAACAGCATTTTCTTTTTACTCTATTTCTACATGTATTATTGTATGTCATCTGCAGAAAAGATAATTTTTCTTCTTTTCTACTTTTTTTCTTTTCAAGTTGCATTGACCATGATTTAAAATATGTTTAATAGAAATAGCAGAAATTGGCATGCTTTGCTTATATCCTGTGTTACAGGAAAAGATTTCAGGTTTCCTTCTATGATTCTGATGTTATCAGTTACATCTTGTTATGTTGCCTTTATTGTGTTATAGTAAGTTCCTTTCATTCCTAATTTGTTAGGGTTTTATCGTAAATGTTTTTCTAATTTTGTCAAAGGATTTTTTTAGCATCTATTGAGATGATCATATTTTTGTTTCATTCTCTTAATCATGATATATACAAAATTTCTTGCTGTGCTGCAATGGGGACTGTTGTGGTTTGGATCTAGATGTCCCCCCAAAGCCTCATGTGGTCACAGGTGGCTTTTTCAGAGGTAGTTGAATGTAGAGTCTGTGGTGCTGGGATTAAGGGCCTGTGATTACTAAATCAGTACACTGATTAGTTTGGCACTGCCCTAAACTTGGGGGTCTGGATAAGATAAAAGAGGCAGAAAGACACTGACAATGTTCCCTTGTTACTTTTGCTACCATGTGAGCACCATGATCTGTTTCTCCTCTGTGATGACCCTCTGACATGCGCCACTACCCTGGAGCCAGCTATGAACTGAAACCTCTACACAGTGTGAACTAATGAAACCCTTTCTCCTTTAAATTTGGGTGTCAGGTATTTTTCTCAGCAATGAGTTGAAAGAAACTAAGTCAGGGGCTCTTCATGCTAGTTGGCCTGGAAAGGTTCACCTGTCACTGTCTGAGGTGATCTTGAGTGACTTTGGAGAGCCACCACAGCTCAGAGGCAGAGGACAGGTGGTTTTGGCCACCCAAGCTACTCAAGTTTACAGGACTGGGTTAACTCAGCAGTTGAGCGCAGTCATTGTCTGCTTTATAGGACCCCAGGTGGGCAACATTCAAGACAGCACTGTGTGCTAGTAGCTTCATAGGGTCAGATCACAATATAATCTGGGCTTTTTCTCTGGGCCAATGCACTGATATGGATTCCTGCTTGGCAAGTCCAGTGAGCATTGGAGACTTGTTTTCATGCTGCAGTTTAGGTTTTTTTTTTTTTTCTCACTAATTTAAGTGGCTCTCCTAAATATTTCATGTAAGACAGATCTAGTGATAAATTTCAAATTTCTTCAATTTTTCTTTGCTTTGGAACAGATATTAATTTCCCTTACTTTTCAAAAATAGTTTTGGTGAATATTATATTCTTGGTTGATAGCTTTTTTTTTTTTTTAGTATTTTAGTATCTCAATTCACGTTCTCCTGATTTGCAAGATGTCTGCTGAGAAATCCATTTAAGGTCTTACAGAGCTTCTACAATAAGCAATGAGTCACTTTTCTTCTGGAGTTTTCAAAAACCACCTTTGTCTTTGACTTTGGACAATAATTATAATGTATCTTAGTGTAGAGACCCTTTATGTTTAACCACTTTGAATTTTTTTTGTGTTTCTTGAATTTAGAAGTTTAAATTTTTTCCTTAGGCTTTGGAAATTTTTAATCATTATATATTTCAGTGAGATTTCCTTTTTCTTGTTTTTCAAGTTGTTTCCTTTTAAGATTGCCAGAGTAAACATATTATTTCACTTTATTTTATCTCATAAATCTCATGGCTTTTTATACTCTGTTTCTTTCCATTTTTCTTCTCTTCTCAATAATATTAATACCTTTATTTGAATATTTTTATACTTTTTTCCACTTGATTACCTGGTCTTTTATGTTTCTTCAATTTTTTCATTCTATTCATCATATTCTTAATTTTCAGAAATTCTATATATTTCTTTTTTATGATTTCTATCATTGAACATTTTTGGGCATGTATTTTTTTCCTGAATTCATTGTGTAATCTTTCTGTTCTCTTGTATAGGTAACTGAGATTCTTTGAAATAATTATTTTGAATTTTTGTCAGAAAATCCATAGATCTCAACATCTTTGGGATCGGTTATTGATATTTTTGTACTCCCTTGATGGCATCATATTTCCTAGATTTATCAGTTTCTTGAAGCAGTGGAGCAATGTTTACAAATTTGAAGAAGCAGTTAGTACTTCCAGACTTTAGAAACTGGCTTCTGTTAATGAGTCTGTAGATGCTTACCAGATGGGTGTAGGTTTGGCCTAAGAGAATGTGGGGAATTTATTCTAAATGTGTTCCAGGAAGCAGGACTGTTTGACAGCATAGTGATGCCAGATCTCTGACATAGACACATAATTTAATGTCAATACATAGATAGCCAGTTATGGAATAAAAAAGTTAGAAATATGTCTTTATATGAAACTAATATATGTACATATATTCTATACATTGGCTACTGAGAACACCTAGGTATAGAAACCTTCCAAAACCAGTAAGTACATATATTAACCTGTCCTTTATTTTAAAATACTTTTCCTAGTTAAAAAAAGGGGAACCAAACTCTTTGGGAAAATTTATTAATATGAATTTTGGAGAGAAAAACTAAAAAATGACGTCCAAGTATCTTTTGTGTCCAAAGAACGTCTCAAAAAATGATGAGAACATAAGGTACACATGAAAAAGGACAAGAAAGTAGCATTTAAGTTTCATATTGGTCAATCTACCTACATTTGATCATTAAATATTAATAATATTATATCATAGTCCATTTATGAAATTTAAATCTATTAATATATATTAATATTATATATTAATTGAAGTAGATAATTGAATGGAGAAGTGAAAGTGTTTTTGTACAATAAAATACCAACTAATGAATATAGAAAGGACAATATACTGATAAAATCAACATTTCAACATTTGACAATCATTGTGCTATTAATCAGTTCAGTTAAGAAACTTCACTAGAAGCTAAAACTCCTGGCTGAATACTTGATGGGAAAAGGAATATTTACATAGGCTCAAAATAATACAGTGCTAAATGCTTATTAATCATAGAGCAGTCAAGTAAATCTTTGCAGTAGACAAGAAAATGGAAGCCAACACCATAATCAATCACAGTGATTATTTTTAGTATTAGAATAAATCACAATTATGTACAACCTGGCAAAATATAATGAGAAGAACACCATTTCATTGCTTTAATATTTCTACAACAAATGCAAAACCTACATGTAGCCATGAGTAAAAAATAGAAAAATCCAAATCAAGGGACAATTTTCTATGTACCTAGTCCATCATTCTCAAAAATGAGAAGGTTAAGAAAATGAAAGAAAGATTCCAGAACTATTCAAGATTATAGAAGATTAATGGGACACAAGAACTAAATCCAATGTACAGTCCTATGTTGAAACTTTTTACTATAAAGCATAATATTAGGAGATTGAATGTCCCCAGAAGATTAGGTGTGGTAATCTACCACAGACCCTTTCTTGATTTTGATGGTTGTTTCATGACTGTGGAGGAAAATGGTCTCCATCAAACATAAGAAATGATATACCTTTAAAGTGTTCCAGAGGTATGAGCCCTCATGTATCAAACTTACTCTCAAATGGTGTGGTGAATAAAATAGTATTTTGTAATGTTTCTCCAAGTTTTCTTTTAAGCAGGAATTTTTTTAAAAAATAAAAGAAAAATTTCAAAGTTAGTATAATCAAAACAACAGACAAAGCAAAAATTTAATTTCAAGAGAGCAGAAAGTCATTTAATAAAACTGAAAACCAGTTTAAAGTAATGATTGATATCAAAATTAAATAAATCAAATTCTTATTCTGATAGTGTATGAGGTATCAGAGATACCAGAGATATTTTGTTGAATTTTTATATTTTGGTAAAAAATGACCAAGTGATTCTGCATGTTTTATAGAAAAGTCAAAGAAAAGAATGTATTGAGATAATACTGAAGAAGGCAAAGTTAGAATATTACATTATCTGATAACAAGACACAGGATGGAGAAAGAGATCAAAGAGGAAAATGAAGAGTCCAGACATAAGTTTAGATAGAAGCTGAAAGTATGCTTTAGAGCAGTGAGGGAAAAGCTTAACTTGTGAATAATTATTGTTGAGAAACACTTTTATAAATTTGATGTGTATTTTGCACTGTATGAAAAAATCAATTTCAGATTATTTTTATATCTAAAGATAAAACTTTAAAAATTATATATAGAAGTAACAAGTTTCATGTTTTTGATTTGTTATAAAAGCATAAATAGTAGAGAAAATGTGATAACACTTGCAATATACTGAATCCAGAACTTATATTTATTGCATTATAACATTAATAGGATGAGGAAAGCCACAGAAATAAAATTATTCATGGTATGTGGATGTGTATTGAGTGTTTATACAAAGCTACCTAACAGACAATTGGGAAAAGATTGAAAAAATAGCCTTGTTAACATGTTTAAAGATTTGTACACAATCAATTATGGAAAGGATGAGGAGGAATTAGAAAAGTCAGGGCAGGCAGTATATTATTTGAATATTCAAATTGGAAATTTATTGTATATATTGAATAGATCTTTACACACGCCCTACATCTAGCAAATACATTTTGCAATAATTAGTTGTGGTGTCAATTTGAATAAGAAATGCCAGTTTAGCCTAGTTCTGGGTATGATTTGGTGATTGACTTACTGAAGAGCGAAGATCCATGCTGGTTGTGGGGGGGACCAACCACTAGGCTTGTAGCCTGGATGGAATAAAAAGGAAAAGAAGAAGGAAGCCTCACTTCTGTACCTTAAGGGAAGCTCTAGTCTTCACCATTGCCTTTGGATGTCCAACTCCAGGTTTCCAGTGCAGACTTTCAGCCTTCCACATCAGACCCTCTGTGTTCCTTCTATGGACTCACATGGGACTCTGCAATGAACTCCAGGTACTGTCTTTTGAATGGATCCTTGGGATCTCCAGCACACAGATATGCCTTTTGTATTCTTCCACACATGACTCTGCAGGCAGCCCTTATAACCCTGCCTTGTAAATAAATAAATACATATTCAAATCATCTTACACACACACACATGCATGCACACACACATATATATGTATAGATAAAATTTGTTCCTCTAGTGAACCCTGATACACACTTGAGTTGGAATGACACGGAAAGGACACATGAGGTGTTCTATTTTCTCATCTTGATATAAATTGCTTTTTCTAAAAAATTACCTGTAAATATTTCTGCTTAGTTTTCATACCTAAATTATATAAAATAACATAAAATAATACAGGTGTTTTGTATTTGCACAAGATGCTGAAAAAGAGAGAATTCAATTTAAGTGTTTAGTATTCTGGTCATTTGCTCTATCAAGTCTGAAAAATGGCAGAAATGAGTGACACTGATTATCCTGCATCCTGCTCCCTCTACAGAGGGACTCAGATTCCTATAAGAAATCTTTTACCTCCATTTTTATATAGAAAAACAAATAGTACCATTGTGTCCCAAAAAGTTTAAATTTGAAATCAATATAGTGGAGATTGCTAAATACAAATGTTTGAATAGTATTAATTTGGTACATGCCACTTAATGAAGCAACATGGAAATGGGATTTTTGCCCACCTTACTAAGTCATTCTCTTAATATTTGCCTGGTGTTGAATGTATGTTGGACACTTTGCTAAGGATTGGATCTTGTAACTTACTGTACATTTTCGAGTAACTTCTATTTCCAATCTTACTTTATGAGAAGATTGCAATTTTCCAAAATCAGTAAGGCAACAAAAACCATCATTAGAAAAGTGTGGAAGAGAATACTTTCCGAACAACGCTGTAACTGTGGTGCATGATTTATCATAATTTTGAATAAGTCATTTTCTCATATTTTCATATTTCTATCTTAGATGTTTTCAAATCATTAAAATACACTTTGAATTTCAATTTAGTGGCCGGAACATATCTTGTGAGAAGAAGTTAATCACTATTTTTTAGAAATATTTTGGGCTTTCTTAATTAATAAGATGCAAGAAAGTCTTTATAACTAAGATTACTTTGTTACAAAATCAGGATCCCTGCAGACAAATCGTGTGACTGTAAGATGAAACATTTTCTCCAAAACAGTGAAACAAATAACTCAGGTAAAATGGGCAATAATCTTAATAGACAACTAAACATTATAGATAATAAATGAGAAGATGAAAAGTTGCTAAGCATCATATTCTATTAAGAAGCTGTAAGTTAAAACGAGATACTACTAGACATCTAGTGTCTTGGCCAAAATATAAAACACTGAAAACTCTAAATATTGACAAAGATATGGAGCAATAGGAATATTTTCTTTTCCCAGGTAGTAATGCAAAATGGTACAACTTCTTTGGAAGATATTATGGCAGTTTCATGCCGAGCTAAACATGCTTTGCTTTGCAAACTAACAAATGAGCTGTTTGCAAAAAGCTTTGAAAATGTACATCCATATGAATACCTGTTCATAGATGTTTATACAAGCTATTTCAAATTGGCTACAATTGGAACCAATCACAATATACTACATTAGTGGATAAAATGCAATATATCTTGCAAATTGAATATTGTTTGGCAGTAAAAAGGAATTAACTATCAAGGTAAGAAGATATGGAAGATATCTAAATGCATATTACTACACTGAAGAAGCCAATCTGAAATGATTATATAGCATATGATGCTGGTTATGTAACATTTGAAAATGATACAACTATTTAGCCAATAATGTTGTTGAAGGTTAATCGTGGGTTTGGGGACAGTAGGGAACAATAAATGCTAAAGCAAGGGATGATTTTAGGATAATAAAAATATTCTTTATGATACTGTTTTTATGTGGCTATGGAACTAATCAATTTCACTACCATAGAATGTGCAACACAATGTAAACTATAGACTTCAGTTAATCGTAATACATCAATATGGGAATTTTCTTTACTTTTTGCTACTTGTCTGGATATCTGAAACAAATACTGTACATTGTAAAAAAGCAATTTGCTATCAGAATTCTGCCAAGTTGTTCCACTGTTTTTAGGTGAAAGCATGCCTTACCTACCAGGGTTAACTTCCCATATTTTATGGACCTTAAAACAAACCTCATTCACATATACTGTATAACATAAATGTGCCCAAAATGTTAGTAGTGGAATGTGACAAATTTTCACAGAGAAAATATTTCCTGAATCAGAATTTAATTGAAAAATTACATAACATTCATACTCAGGTTACTACTCTTATGGTTTAAATAATAAGAGTCCCTCAACACTCATGTATTAAGAGATTGATCCCCAATGTAACAATGGTCAGAGATAGAGGCTAGATAAATACTTGGATCAATGGACTGAAACTGTGAGACAAAATAAATCTTTCCTCTTTACAGATGTGTATGTCAATATTTTGTCCCCATGACGTAAAATGAATATACCTAGCATTAGACCTGTTTCCACTTAATGGTAGCCCTTAAGTGAAACCTTTTCTGATTACTAAGATCATGAATTTTATTTTTGTGTCTAACACAAATGGATTCACGCAAATAGTTTTCCTTTGGTCTCTGGTATTTTTTAAGATTCATAAATTTTACTTTTTGTTTTTATTCTATGGAAATAATACCAGAATTTTTCTATTTTATTCTTGCAGAACATTTGTATTTTTGGTTTTTTAAGAATTCTGTATACTGTGGTTATCTTTTACATATTTCTTGGCATTCTAATGTAGGTGTTCAAGACAGTCACTACTGTAATCATGTTGCATTTAAATTTTAATGTCAGAAGTTGAGAGTGAGAGGGTGGTTTGCAGAGGCTATGGAGAGTAGATAAAAGCAATAATTTCTAGTTTACTATTTTATAGAGCTGGGTATTTAGCTCAGTGGCAGCATGCCAGCCTCTTAAGCACAAGGTCCTGAGTTCTATCCCTGGTATTGAAAAACAAAAAAAGATACTATTTTATATTAGGATGAAAATAGATAATGATAATGTGCTAATTTCCAAAAAAACTAGGAAAATGATTTTGAAAATTTTTTCCATAACAAAACGTATTTTGTAAGTTGGATATAATTAATCTAATGCAAACATCACTCAATGTATACATAATCAAAATGTCACATTACCCATTAATATGTACAACTTTTATGTTTCTAATTTCAGGTAAAGATAGACTTAATTTTTAAATTACTCCCCAAATCTCAGTGACAGAAATAACATTTAGTTTTGTTCAAGTGCTTTGGGATTGATTGAGATTTAGCCGAAATAGTCTGGATTTCACTCAAGTTGAAGTGGGATTTCAAGTCTTCTAGAAGCCATGCTTATTCACACCAGGTGCTCGATGGGGCAACTTCTCCATGTAGAAAGTGAAAAAACGTTGTAGAGACCACAGAGATGCAGGCTAAAATCTCCATCCAAAGTATGTGCCATCACTTGTGTTCATGGGTTGAATCTAGAATGTCCCACAAGTCTCAGTGATTCAGAGGTGGAGCTTTTGGAAGATGCTTGGGTCACGAGGGCCCTATGCTCATCAGTGAATTAATCTATTGATGGGTTCCTGCCTCAGTGTGCTGTTGAGCAGTGGGACCTGGCCAGAAGAACTGTGACTCTTGCAGCATGCCTTTGAAGGGTGTGTGCCCTTCTGTGGCTCCTCCTTTCCCTCACTGTTTCCTGGTTGTCACTAGGGAAGCAGCCTTATTGCTTTCCTCAGCCATGCCTTTCCACCATGCTATGTCTGATTTATGGTCAGCTGACCACAGACTGAGTCCCTTGAACTGTGAGGAAACCGAAACCTCTAGTCCATTAAGTTATGTGTGTTGAATATTGTGTCCAGCAATGAGAAAGCTGACAATGAAAATCCCAGGCCAATATAGCTAACTTGGCTGATACCAAAGGCCTGAGGCACTACTGTACACACTGACCTTAGTAAACTGAGAAAGACTGAAATTGGTAACTATACTCAAAAGGGGAGCAAAAAGAATAATTTCTGTTGAATAATACCAAACCTAGAACAAAGACTATCATCCACTATTTGTTTTGGTAAATAAAATTATATCAGAAAACATTGAGCCTCATTCATTTACACATGTTCTGTGGGTGATTTGACACTACAACAGCACAACTGAGTGTTGAGACATTCCAAAAAACCTGAAAAATCCAAAATATTGACCATATATCCCTGCACAGAAAAAATTTGCCTTCCCCAGACTGATCTATAAGAACAAGCGTATTGACTGGTATTGGCCTAGAACCAGTAATGCTGGGTGAGTGAAGAGAATATCTGCTTTCCACATTCAAATTTTTAACCTCTCCTTGCTCTACTACTCACAAAACTTCTGTTTTTTATAGCTTTTTCAGCTTCACTGATTTAATACTATTTGTTGCAACATATGTGTTATGTTTTTTGTCTAGATGACCACCAAAGCCACATATGGGTGGCCAGATCTAAGATATGTGATGCTGGGGTTAAAGGTAGGTGATTACTAAATTAAGCCATGGACTAGTTTGGCATAATTCTGGGTGTGGATAATGGTGGCACTACCCAAAGGGCCAGGAGCCTGGAAAGGATTAAATGGAGATGCAGGCTGTTGCTGCTGCTACTGCTTCCCTAATTTGCTGCTTTGCTACCTACTGCCTGCCCTGCCATGCCATGGGTTACATCTCCTCTATGGTGCTCCTCTGCCAAGGTACCCTGCCTTGGACCCAGCTAACTATGGACTGAAACCTCTACAAACAGTGAGCAAACAAGCCTTCCCTCCTTTAACTTTAGGTGTTGGTCATTTTGCCACAGCAATGAGAAAAGTAGGGCCTTAGATCTAGATATTTTTACTAAATTTATTTATGATACTCCTACTATATATTTCATTTTCTATATATTAAAAGTAAATATCATTATATGTGTACAGTTAAAATTCATTTCTATATTTACATAATTTTATTAATTTTTGAATGTTCATGTTTTGGTCTCAGTCACTTTTTTTCTCCCTAAATAAATATATCATATCTTATCATGCATAATTAAGAAATAAATTTTATTTTTTGTTCATCTATAAAGATTTATTCTTTATTAGTATGATTATTTTATTTATTACTTTATGTGGACAATTGTCATTTCCATAAAATTCTAGATCGATGATTATTCATAATCCATATTTAATATAGCATTACATATTCTCCTAGCCCCATTTCTTTCTATACAGAAGTTTTAGTGTCAGATCTGTTCAATTTGCAGATAACATATTTGCTAACATGTATGAAAACAGAGTTGTAAGAATTCTCAGAGAGAATTGATATTTTAATCCATTCAATCTAAATCCTTAATTATGGTGAAAGAGCTTCCTCTCACCTCCCCTGCCATCCTATTTCCCTTTTTCTCTTTTCAACCACAACACCACAAGCAAACACTTGTGACTAATCACACACCAATACACAAATATGTTAGTGAAACTCATAATTTAGTAGAACAACAACAAAGCGAACTTCATGATGAAATATAGTTTATTAAATGATACATCTTATTGTACAAAAAGTGACTGTGGAATTTGATCACATAGAATTCTGAAAATGATACAAAAAGTTTTCTAAAAATTATCACATAATCCAGTTTATACTGATGAATCAAAATGATATCCTGAATTTTGCTTCTTAAATAGTTTAGTATTTGGTTGATATTTTGAAGACATTTGAAAATTTATCATGATATAAAATGGAGATAATTAAGTAAAACAGGAGGTTATAGCCAACAGGCTAAGAAGCTGTGGAAATTCCTCAGTAGAAGTCATAAGACCAGTATCTTCTACAGCACAGGGAGTGGCAACAGCCATAACCATAGTCACCATAGACACCATAGCCACCATAGCCATAGCTACCGTAGCCACAGCCAAGGCCACCGTAGTACCTGCCATAGTAGCTCACGGTGTCAGGAGTGGACAGGAGTTCTCTGGAGAACTGGAAGTAAGTGTCTTGAGTCTGGGTGTCTCTGTCGGCCAAGGGCCTTCTATACCTCCTTGGTGGTAGGTGAGGGAAACCACAGGAAGTGCAGCATGACATTCCCTCACTAATGTGGTCAAAGTCATGAATATCTCTATTTATGGAGAAAATAAAACTTTCAAAACTGAGGTAATTTTTTTCCTATGTCAGGCATCTATCATCCAATTATAGGCCTCCAAAATGAAACTATCATTCTCTTTATGTGGCTCTGTTCATTCTATATCTAATAGATTGTGTACATATGGGTTGACCAATTACATGTTATGGTGCAAATTGTGAAACCATGTACCACATTTTTATTTTTGTTTTGTGTTGTTTGCATTCCTCCACAGAAACATATTCATTACTCCCTCTCTGTCTCCTTTCTTCCTTCACTTCTTCCTTGCTTCCTTTTTTTAGTATCTTCCTCTTTTGTCTTCTTTAGTCTTGTCTTCCCTTTTCTTCAAAAATCTTACCAGTAACAACTAATTTCTTTACCCTTGCTTATGACAAATGAGCAAGATATTGGTTATTATTAGTAACTTTTTTGCTAGTTGCTATTAAGTGTATACAGAGTGCACATTATTCTGACTTTATTCTGTGATAAATGACTTTAAACTTTGCAGAAAATAAGTGGTCATTTTATAGACAGAAGCTCTACATTTTGTGACTCTCTTTGCAACAATATAAACATATTATAGATGTAATTGTGAAGCATACCATCATTAAGTTTGATGTTCCAACCCTAGCATACTTTAGTTTTTAAATTAGGGTTTTCCTCTGAAAACCCTGTTTAAAGCCCAAAAGCAAGTGGTATGCAAATACACCCTGTCCACAGTGAGATCAGTACAGCTGATATTGCATAATCAAGGAGTAAGCAACATATAATCCTGCATTAATGGTGAAAGAAGAAGGAATACTTTGTGCTGTACTATATCCTAACAGGGTTATAGGTACTCTTTTACATTACTTTTTTTGGTAAATAATATTTTATAGGAGAAGATTCACCTCCATTTGTATACACAGAGTATGGGACTCCTTCATACAAAGCAGAGAGATACACACAATTTTAAATGATCTAACGTGAATACAGATATTATTGGACAAAGAACCATTTATAAATATAGATGAAGACCATATGTACAAAAAAAAAATACTTGAGATTATGACACATATGAAAAAAACCTGTATGATTTGTGAGAAAGAACTGAAATTTTTACCCATTCAGTTTATAACTAGTTATCAGAGAAGAGATTCCTACCTCACTTCCTCCCACCCTCATCACTCTTACATTTTTCTCTTTTCACCTTATCTTTTTATCTACTTCAAACCAACAAAAACAAATGTGATTAATGACACACAAATACAGAAAAATATAAGCAACACTCCTAATGTAGAAGAGTAACAAAGCAATATTTATGATAAATTGTAGTTTATTTAATGATGCATCTGTTTATACAAGTTGAGAATAAATTTGATTATAAATTACAAAGAATTATAAAAATAATACAGAAAGTATTCTATAAACTATCCCATTATCCAATTAGCAGCAGTGAATCAAATGGTGTGTTGTATTTTTTGTGTTTTTGTATGATTTGCCACATAGTTGGTATTTGAAGACATTTAAATTTTTTTTCATTTGAGAAAATTAGAGATAATTCCAGTAAATCAGGTGTTTATAGCCAGTAGGCTAAGAAGCTATAGAAATTCCTCAGTAGAAGCCATAGGACCATAGGACTTCTACAGAACAGGGGATGGCAACAACCATAACCATAGCCACCAGAGCCAGAGCCACCATAGCCACCAGAGCCATAACCCAGGCCACCATAGTAGTTTCTGTAGTAGCTCATGTTGTCAGGAGTGGACTGTTCAGTTGAGGATCAGACAGTGGGTGTCTTGTGTTTGGATGCCACTGTTTTCCAAGAGCCTTTTATAACTTCTTGGTGGTATGAGGGGGAAAACTACAGGAAATACAATGTCACATTATCTCACTAATGTGGTTCAAATATCATCCATGCCCTTTATTGAGAAAACAAGGCTGTCATAACTGACATACTTTTGGTCCATGTTAGGAATTCATGATCCAATTTTGAGTCTAAAATTAGTCTCTTGTTTTGTGTTGATGACTCTAGTTCATTCTATATAATAGTTAGTTGTGTACATGTGACCTGATTATATGTTATGGTGCAGAGGATGAAAATAGGTGCCACATTTTTCTTTCCTTTGTTTGAAACCCATTCTTCCAAAGGAACTACTTTTTGCCTCCCCTCTCCCTCTCATTTTCCTTTTCTTTCTTTCTTTCCTTTCTTTCTTTCTTTCTTTTTCTTTCTTTCTTTCTTTCTTTCTTTCTTCTTCCTTCTTTCCCTCCTTCCTTCCTTTCTTTTTCTTGTTTTCCTTATTTTCCTCTTTCCTTCATTCTTTCTCTCTTTCTTCTTATTCAGTCCTTTCTTGTTATATGATATCAGTAGCAACTTAATGCTTGATTCTTTTTCATGACAAGTGAGTTAGTTACCAGCTGCTATTGCTAACTTCATGAATAGTTAATCATGTATGATAATAGTGGATATGTAATCTGAAATTATTCCCTGGGTAAATGATTTAAAGCATTCCAGAAACTAAGTGACTATTTCATGGAGAGTAACTCTATATGCTCTATGCTTGTCTTTGTCATTCCCTGCAAAAATATTGTAGATATAATTGTGAGACACATCATAGTGAAGTTTAATGGTCTATCTGCAATCCTTGATTATTTTGATTAAATCACTGTTTACCTTTGATCATGGCCAATCCCAAATGCAAGGGCACAGAAAAATACTCTTTCTATAGTTATCTCAGAATAAGTGATCTTCATAACCACACTCAAAGGGAAAGGATTATAATCCTGCACTAATAGTGAGTAAAGAAAGAATAATCCTGGGGTTTCTCTCAATAAAGTTTTCCTACTCTTAACCTTCGTTGTTCCTAGAATTCATTCTTTCATTTTAGAGAGCATGAATTCGCATTTTGGATACCTAGCAAGTTTAAAAGTTACATCTCTTCCCCCTATATCATTTTGGAGGTCTTCCACCGAGGTTACTGGTTGGAGACATGTTTTGCTAAGGATTGCAGATCCACTCTGGAAAAGCTCCTGATCTTAACTGTCCTTCTACACCTGAGATGGTTAAGATTTACTTCCTGTGCCATATTTAAGGCATCCTTCTGTCCCTTCTCCACTGCCCTGCCCATGAGAAATAACACAGTTCTCAACAAAGTTTGGTTCAAGCCAGTTCCTTCTCCTCCATGGCTACTGGATTTCAAGACAAAGCTTGCAGAATGGTAAAACTAGAGATACTTATGACCAAATATAAGACTTAAGAGCTAATAGAGCCTGCCAAACTCCAAGCAGTTATGCAAATGGAACCAAGGACAAATGTGCTAGACTTCTTTTACCAGCATCCACCAGATTGACCTTGTAAACAGATCATAACTGCTAAACTTCTATGTTGGATTCTGAAGTCCCCTGGATCTTCTCCTTCTCCTTTTTGTGGGAGGCTATTACTAGTTACTCCTGGTGGAAATGCTTGTTGGCTATATTCCTAGCAATCCTGCAGACCTTATTATTTGGCCCATATGTTCTTAACTGCTTCTTTGGCTTTATGTCCTCCAGACTCAAAGTTATTATATGCCTGCCCAAGATGACAATGCCTGATGCCTATCCAGGGCCTTTAGATAGATCCTCTGTAGAATAACTCTGACTGTTGATCAGAACTATGACCCTCTTCAGCTGGAAGTAGCCAGAACAGTCTTCACCCTTTGCCCCTCACAACAGTTAGGGGTGCTTCTTGAGAGGGGGGAATATTAAAGATAGGCAAGTTAATTAGATGTTGTGTAGGCAGTTAGACAGGGCTAGCCCATGAGGAGCCAACATGGAGGACAGTCAAGGAGCCAACATGGAAGACAATCAAGACACATTCACTGAACTCTAGCAAGGTAAAAGGAGAGAAACTACCAAACCCATGTAGGATAAATAGCAGTGACTGACATTCTGAATAGGTATCAGTCACCTGGGTTGGGGACCAAGATCTTCCAAGAAAGATCCCTGACCCATTCCTTATCACTGAAAATCCTTGCTCATTCCTTGTATGTTTGCTATGTGACTTGCTCTCCCATTGGATAGCCATTTAATCAGTATTACCTAAGTGACTATACTTGTCATCATCTCATTGGTTATTCATAATTTTGTCCACCTTGTGATTTCTCATTGGATCAGTATTACCTAAGCAACTGTACTTGTAATCTTACTAGTTGACTATAGTTTTGTCCCACCTTGAACCCACCTCATGGCTTTGTCCCGTAAAACAACTTTGTGAAGTTGGGTGAGTGGGCAACCCACTTTCTGATTCTCTTAGAAGCTACTTTTCTCTCAATAAATTTTTCCTACTCATATGCAAAAACGAAAGAATAATCCTGCTGCATATTTTCCTAGTTGAAGTTTACACAAATTCTTGTCCATTGTTTATTTTGTAAAATTATTTTTATAGGAAAATATTCACATCCATTTGTTGTTAGCACATGGTCTAGTGTCCCGGCCCGCGGGTAAGTCAACGGAGACCCTAGAGGGGGAGCGAGGATGAGAGGGGACAGGGGACACGAGAGATGGAGACAAGACAGGTTTCTGATCAAGTCTCGTTTATTGCAGAAGCTGTTACAACATATATACCTTAGGGCTAGAGGGGAGGAGCAAGAGGAGGGTACTGGGGCTACTTTCTTGTTGCCGGGTAGATTTGCAGCAGGCCCGGATATGTCCGTAAAAGGCACTCAAGAGTTCTAGCGGGGGGGCAAGGCCCCCCACAGGTCCTCCCTTTAAAATTATAATTTTAGAAAGGCGTCAGGAGAGCCAAGCCTGCGGGGGCTGAGCCTGTCTTGGGTCAGAGCAACACACGTGTCTGCACCGTGTACCTTACCCGTCATCGGTTAACCAGAGAATCAAGGCTCTGGCACCTGTCTTAGGCGGCACACGAGGGCTCTCTCATTGCATGGCACGCTTGCTCAGTTGCCCGTCATTGGCTTGCCAGCCCACTCACCAGGTGGGGCGAGAACACTTCGCCACGGCAAGGACCTAATCGATGGTTCGACATTCGTCCTGGTCAGCCATTGCCAATCTATTATAGTAGACCTGTATGGGCGCTGTTTTTATTGCCTCTATCTGGGCTCTAAGAAAGGCCATGATTTTGTTATAAAGTACGGGCCCTAAAGAAATGAGCAAGAGTAGACCCAATAAGGGTCCCAGCAAAGGGAGGAGATAAGGGAGGAAACCATTGAGGCCAGTCCAGAGGGGATTTTGAGTGAATTTTTGTCGTCATCTGTTTAAATCTTCCTGAAGTTCGTGAATTTTTCCCCTGACGATCCCAGATTTGTTGGCATAAAAACAGGAATGTTCATTTAAGGCTAGACTGTGAATAAGAGAGTTAAGCTACCCTGATTAAGCTTTTGAAGATAACCAATGTGGACATGCTACAATAACATATTCAGAACTTAACCAATATGAACGTTTTGTAACAACATATTTAGTGCTTAAATATCAAGGACAACCAATACAATCAATTTATAACATATTTAGATAATATTCATTGTGATATGTCTCCCATAAGATTATATAATATAAAATTTACTAGGGGGTCCCTTTAATGAATTAAGACCAGAATAATCATTTTCTGGGTGGCCACTTCTATATTCATCAAAGGGAGTTCCCATCTATAATCGTTTTGACAAACAATTAAGAATATATATCTTTTTATTTTATAACTGTTAATTGTAATTTGATTGTTGCGTGTGGGTAACAATGCACGTCACTTTCATAAAATAAATTTCAGTGGTACTTTGATCAATTAACAACCTGGGAAGAAAAGCATGTCTTTAGTTTAATAATATTATCTATAAGTCAATTTAACAATAGGCGAATATCCTTTGAAGAGGAAGGAACATATTGAGCTCAACTGTACAAACACAAACAACAGACAATAGACAAACATATAAGACAGTGTATAAAATTAGGGTGCACCCAAATATAACTAGCCAAATTGAATTATACTATACTCTTGATGATTATTAGATTGTAATTGTAGGCGCCATTGTTAACTGGTTAAGATTGGACAACGTCAGGTCATCGGCATCATCAGCACACCTATCAACTTGTTTTACTAGGCGTTCTGGGAGCCACCTGGCTGACTTCATTTCCTTGGAGTAAATACACACCGATCCTCGGCCCCAGATAAGTACAGGATCCGGCCCGTGCCATGAGTGGTCCAGGGGGTCTTTCCACATCACCGAGGCAAATTGTCGTTGCGTCTCTGGTTGCCAGAAACGATTGGCTGCAGATAAACCTTTGGCATCCAAATTTAAGAAGTTAAGAATAAATAGTGCATGTGATATCAGATTAAGAATAAATAGTGCATGTGATATCAGATTTCTAGGAGACCCCTTAGTAGGATACCATTCCCCCTTTTTTATTTTGTCTAAAGTAATTTTAAGTGTGAGATTAGCCCTTTCTATAATGCCTTGTCCCTGTGGATTATATGGGATTCCCGTTATATGTGTTATTGTAAATTGTTTGTAAAATTTGGAGAAGCCAGAGCTGATATAGCCAGGACCATTATCTGTTTTAATTTGTTGTGGGCAGCCAAGCACTGAGAAGGCAGTGAGGAGATGAGCAATGACGTGTTTAGTAGCTTCCCCAGATTGCAGGGTGGCAAATATGAATCCACTATATGTATTAATGTTGACATGTATATATTTAAGATTTCCAAATTTAGGGTAATGTGTGATGTCCATTTGCCATAGGGCATTTGGAATCAAGCCACGAGGATTAACTCCCAGATGAGGTGTAGGAAGGTGCAGAGTGCACGTAGGGCAGGCCTTAACAATTTGTCTAGCTTGTTCTCTAGTAAGCTTATACATAAGGCGAAGCGTGTGAGCATTAAGATGATGGAATTGGTGTGCCTTCTGTGCTTGGTCAATCGGACTGGGGGCATCAGTATTTACTGAATAGGCAAAAGCCTGAGGTCTTGTGGCTAGGTCTGCTAAGCGGTTGTCCTCTGCAAGTGGGCCGGGTAGGTTAGAGTGGGCGCGAAGGTGCCCAATGAAAAAGGATTTGGATCGTTTTCTGATTAGATCTTGTAATTGGAGGAAAAGACCACCAGTCTGAGAGGCAAGTTTGATCAGTCCACATGTTTCTAATAAGGGAACAGATTGGGCAATGTAAGCACTGTCAGTAAAGAGATTAAAAGCTCGGGCAGGAAATGCGGTAAAGACCGCTATGACTGCCTGGAGCTCGGTTAACTGGGCCGAAGAGTGGGCGGTTTGGAACTGGACAATGTTATCATCCCACACATAGGCAGCCATTCCGGTGGAAGAACCGTCTGTAAAAACGGGTAGAGCCTCTGGCAGGGGAAAGCAAGAAGTGATCTTCGGGAAAATGAAGTCATATCTGTTGGCAAAGTCAATAAGTTTGCTGGGAGGATAGTGGTTGTCCAATAACCCTGAATAAGAAGCAAGAGCAATTGGCCAGGAATCAGTGGTTTGTATAAGCCAATCGACCTGGTCCTTAGGGTAGGGTTGGATAATGACATCAGGTTTTTTTCCAAAGTACATCTTTCCATGGTCTCTGCCCAAGATAACTAGGTCTGTAACTGCAACATAATAGGGGTAAAAGACCTGCTTAGGGGAAACTGGGAGATGAACCCACAAAAGGGGAGCGGTTTGCCAAAAGACAGCAGTGGGAGAGAGGGAGGTTTTGCAGATGATATACTGTAAAGGAGAGTTATAATCCATAAAAGTAATTGTTTGATTTTGAATGGCTTGTTCCACTGTACTGATGGCTTTGCGCCCCTTGGCAGTGAGCTGTCGAGGTGAAGTAGGGTGGTTATCACCTTGTAGGGTATCATAGAGAGGCTTTAGGTCATGTTTAGTGAGCTTTAAATAGGGCATAAGCCAATTAATGTCTCCTAGCAATTTTTGGAAGTCATTTAAAGTCTTAAGACCGTCCAGCCGCAAGGTAAGCTTTTGGGAGGAAATGTGACGTCCCTTCATCTGAAATCCAAGGTAGTTATAAGGGTCTTTTAGTTGAACCTTATCAGGGGCAATCTGGAGGCCATGAGATTCAAGTGCCCGTCGAAGGTCAGCATAACAAGCTAAAACCTCACTTCCTAATTGCCCCGCTACAAGGATATCATCCATGTAATGGATAATATACATTTGAGGCCAATTGTCTCGGGTGGATTGGAGTGCCGCGGCTACAAATGACTGGCACAGGGTGGGACTATTGGCCATGTCTTGGGGCAGAACCAGCCACTGAAAGCGCTGCATTGGGGTACAGAAATTGGTCGCTGGAAGGCTAAATGCGAAGCGTTTTTGATCAGCAGGATGTAAGGGAATGGTGAAAAAGCAATCCTTTAAATCAATAATAATCTTGTAATACCCAAGGGGAATGGCTACCGGCGAAGGGAGACCAGGTTGTAAAGCTCCCATGAGTACCATGGTTTTATTAACTGCTCTAAGATCTTGTAAGAGTCTCCATTTTTCCGACCGTTTTTTAATGACAAAAATGGGAGTATTCCAAGGGGAGTGGCTAGGAATAATATGGCCAGCATGAAGCTGTTCCTGCACCAACTGTTGAGCTGCTGACAATTTCTCCTTAGAGAGAGGCCACTGATCGACCCATACTGGATCATCTGAGAGCCAGGTAATCTTTTCAGCATGGGCCGCAGGAGTGTCAATGGCCCCTATGGAAAATGGCCTAGCCCTGCCCGAGGGGGCCGAGGGACAGGCTCAATGGGGTGAGTAAGGTTTGTAGGGTGTTTCCCCAGTCCCGTTTCTGGAATGTACCCATTTTTAAACATCTGCATAGTGACAATTTCATTGGGGCTGGAAATAATTATCCCCATTTGTGATAGTAAGTCTCTTCCCCATAGATTAATAGGTAACCCTGAAATGATATAAGGTTGAATGGTGCCCTGATTACCATCTTGGTCTCTCCAGGTCAGATCTTTGGCACTTTGTTTAGGATTTTCACTCTGACCTATACCCCCGAGATGGGTGAGGGTGTCTTTTAATGGCCATGCCTGAGGCCAATCCTCTCCCTTTATGATAGTTACATCGGCACCAGTGTCAACCAGCCCAGAAAATTGTCTCCCATCTAACCACAAGGTCACGAGAGGCTTTTGTGCTGAAAGTATCTCTGACCAGTAAACATCAGATGAGCCGAATCCCTGGCTGGCTCGGGCGTTGTTTAGAGCCTTATTAGAGGTAGAGAGAAGGGGAAGGAGTAGCAATTGAGCAAATCTTTGGCCTGATTGAATGGTATTAATAACTTTGGGAGAAGAAACCATAACTTTAATTTCCCCAGAGTAGTCATTATCTATCACTCCTGGGTAAACCAACAGCCCATTTATGGTACTACTGCTTCGGCCTATTACGAGGCCAAAAGTCTCTCTAGGTAAGGGTCCAAAGACTCCTGTGGCGAGGGCCTGGACTCCCATTTCTGGGGTCAATACTGTGTGGGTGGTGGCACTGAGGTCCAATCCGGCACTTCCTTTTGTGGCTCTGATGAGGTCTGAAATGGATTGCTGTTTATTGGAGCAAAATTGAGCGCCCCGTAAATTTGTTTGGAGTTGGGGGCCTGGGGCTGGCCCCCTTTCCCGTTTCCCGAATTCGAATCCTTAAGAGGGGGAAGGGGTCGGCCCTGGGCATCAGTTTTGGATCGGCACTCACTCGCCCAATGCCTCCCCCGATTACATCGGGGGCAGGGCCCGGGGGGCGGAGCATTGGGGCCCTGCATTTTTGTGGTCGGGCATTCTCTAGCAAAATGGCCGGTGGCCCCACACCGGAAACACTTATTGCCGACGTGGCGTTGCAAAAATTGTTTGACTGTGAAGCCTTGCATGGCGGCCGCCATGGCAAGGCCCTGTTGGTAGGCGGCCCCAATCTCAGAACAAAGGCGAATGTAGCCGGAAAGGTCAGTTTTCTTTTTATAGGGGTGGATAGCGGCCTGACAGGCGGCATTGGCGTTCTCAAAAGCAAGCTGTTTAACAAAATCTGTCCCTGTCTCCGCGTTCCCAAAAATCCGGCCTGCCGCCGTGAGAAGGCGGTGGACAAAGTCCGCAAATGGCTCGTCTGGGCCCTGCCGAATGTTAGTGAGGGAGGCACTCACGTCTCCTTTGGAGGGGAGCTTTTTCCAGGCCCTAGTGGCGGCGGTCTGAATCTGGGCATATAACCCCGCATCAAATTGTATTTGTTGGTCGTTGGCGGCGTAGGCCCCCTCCCCAAGGAGCATGTCAAGCACCCATCCATTCCCCGCCTGAGCATTGCGCCTAGCAGTTTCTCGGCAATTTTTAACATATTTAGATTTCCATAATAAATAATCACCTCCTGTAAGGGTGGCGCGGGCCAGAGTCTGCCAATCAATTGGGGTGAGTCAATTTTTTGCCACCGATTCTAAAATAGCCATGGTGTAAGGTGCAGTGGCCCCATATTGAGCTGCAGCCGTTTTAAATTTTTTAATGACCTTAAAATCAAAACCACTGTGGTGTCTTCACGCCTGTCTCTGTGCGTCAGTAGTTTTAGTTACGGGAAAGGCTTCCGCATTTTTAAGTTTCAGGGATACTCCCGACCCGGATGGCACCCTAGGGGCCGCCCCTCTAACGGGGGGTCGTGGCTTAAGTTTGTCTTCTCTACGGACATTTTTATGGGCTTTGCTTGTTCTTAAGCCTTCAAGCTGGGTAATAAGTTCTTGGTGTTCCTTTTCTAACCTTATCTGTTCTTTTAGAAATTCTATTTTGTCCCGGAGTTCCTTTTGGGGATCAACAACAGGACATGCCAGAGTGGGAGTGTTGGGGCCTGAAGAGATATAAGGAGGGGGATATCCGGAGTCGCCCCACAATGCTCCCCCCTCGGGCTCCTCCGACCCGGAGCCCTCTTGGGGCGGATCTGGGGGCGGAGGCGGGCCACGATAGGCTTGAAGGGAGGGATATAGGGGCGGAACCTTCCGCGAGGGTGGGGCTGTCCTAGAGGCGGTGGTGGAAAGCAAGGAAGCAGGGGTTCGGCGAGGCCCTGCCCTACAGGGCTTGGCAGGGTTCGTGGCCGTTTGGGGTTGGTCCGAAGGGACGTCATGTCCGTCGGGGGCGGGATCGTCGTCACTGTCAAAGGACATCAAGTCCTCTTCTTTGTCTGACAAAGAAGTCGTGGTCTCAACGGGCCTGGGCCCCGGCGCCATATTGGCCCGGGAGACTGCGTCAGAATCACTGGCGGGTGTCAGCCCCTTACCATCTCGGAGAGCTACCTCCCCAGCCTGTATAGCCTGCGCCACCAGTGGATCCCTCGCTTTATGAGAAATAATATCATTAATCAAATTCCAATATGAGAACGCCGCAATCGGGACCTTCCCGGGTCCGCAAGTGGCATAATAATCCTGGAGAGCTTCCCCCACCTTTTTCCATCTCTGTTCGTCAATGGTTCCCTCAGCAGGGAACCAGGGACAGAGATCTTTAATATAATCAAAAAATCTTAACAACTGTTTGACTGTAACCTTTACCCCTCGTGCCTGTAATGTCTTCTTGAGACCTTGCACAAACAATTCGTGCTGACTAATGCCCTGTCCCATAATCGCTGCTCAACTTACCGAGGTGCAAAAAGACGGCAGGTCCACGTCAATTGCAAGCCTCTCCCGTGTCGAGTGTGCTCTTTGTTCCTCAATCTTAATCTTAGGGCCCCTGAGCAGCGTCCTTCACTGGATCCCCCGTTCTCTGGCCGCACGTTGGGCGCCACTTGTCCCGGCCCGCGGGTAAGTCAACGGAGACCCTAGAGGGGGAGCGAGGATGAGAGGGGACAGGGGACACGAGAGATGGAGACAAGACAGGTTTCTGATCAAGTCTCGTTTATTGCAGAAGCTGTTACAACATATATACCTTAGGGCTAGAGGGGAGGAGCAAGAGGAGGGTACTGGGGCTACTTTCTTGTTGCCGGGTAGATTTGCAGCAGGCCCGGATATGTCCGTAAAAGGCACTCAAGAGTTCTAGCGGGGGGGCAAGGCCCCCCACAGTCTAGAGCTGCTTTAAGTCCACCAAGACAGAATTCACTTTTTAGACACAGACAATAAGGCCTGAAAAATCCAAGATATTGGCTTTTTATTCTTGGGCTACCATGTTTGTATTTGTACCAGTGACCTGTAAGTACATTTATGTTGATTGCATGCAAACTTATAACTAGTATTGCTATCCAATCAACTTTTGCATATTCTGACTTTTCCAGTCTTACTGATTTATGACAATCTGTTTCAATGTATGTTATTCTTTACTCTTTCCTAGTAAGCTAGGTACCAGAACTACATAGTTTTGTGCACCATATTTTACAACACTCTTGTGATGTATATTATTTTCTGTATATAAAAACAAGAAGAACTATTGCCATATGTGCAAATTAATATTTGTCTTTATTTTAATTAATGTACATTTTTGTGTGTCCATATTTTTCTCAATTAGTTTTCTTTTTCCTAAATGAATTTATCATTTCTTAATGTGAATAATAGAAAAATGCATTTATTATTATTTTCATGTAACTTTTGTTTTTATTTTCTTTACTTATAAGAAAATATTTGATGTTTTATTAACATACTTTTTACTTTATTTATAGCAATTATGATTGCATGAATTTCTAGATTGACGGTGTTTCATCTACAGTCTTCTAAGTATCATTACATTTCTTCTAGCTCTCTTTCTTTTTGTAAAGGAATTGTGATTTCAGCTTTACTATTTCTCTTTGTAATTAACATTTATTTTATCTGCCAAAATTGATATTTTGGCTTTGCACTAAATTTTGAGGTAATGAGTTAAGCCAACACGTGTTTTAATTGGCATTACCCCTCTTGGCAGTGAATAGCTTTTAAAATTTGTGGACATGGCTTTCACTAATTTTGAAAAACTATACAATAATTTTTTACTCAAAAAATGGTTTTGGATTTTTTTCTTCTTCTACTGACTTCTACTTATATGTAGGTTTGTCATTTCATGAGATCTGACATAACATTCATATCATATATTTTCTTCAGTATTTTATATTGCAATTTTTTATATTTTTGGTTCAGTTCAGCATATATTATCAATGTAGATTTCAGTTTAATAACTAAGTTTATTGAATTCTTAAGTAGTAAATTTTTCACTTTTTTGACAACTAGAATTTAAAGTTGATTCTATGATGAATTTCTTCAGTTTAATATTTATTTTGCAAATTTTCTTTAATATCTTATATTTATAAATTATGTTGATTTGAAAATTTCTTGTCTGCAAACTCCAATATGTTGGTTTATTTTGGTTGGCTTTTATTATGTTACTTGTTTTTCAGACTTTCAACAGGGCTTCATATTCTCTACATTTTGTATTTATTTTAATGGATCCAAAAAAGTACTGTGTTTCACTGCAGAGGTTTTCAGGGTTTCTCATAGGCTCTGAGAAACTGTCTGATTTCCTGAGCTGGTTGTGTGATTCTTGCTTGTCCTTTGGTTATTCTAGAGGCTAAAATGCAAGTATCACTTGAGCTCAGAAGTTTTAGAGGCTCTTGTACAGAATAACAAAATCAATCTAAAAGAAAGGAAAAGGGAAAGAAGAAAGAATGAGAAAAAAGAAAAAGGGGAAAGAAGAGAGAAAGAAAGAAAAGAGAAAGAAAGAAAAGAAAGAGAAAAAAGAAAAGAAAAGTATCTGATTGCCAAAATTCAATAAAAAATTAACATGAAACGAGACTCCTCACCAGGATACCATCTATGTCTATTAGGGCCCACCCTGTAAGGGCGCCTCCCTTTCCAGTTAAGGGTACTTTGTAGCAATTTCTGAACTCTAATGCTTTTTAAAAATTATTTCTCATCAGCTTTATGTGGACAAAATTTCTATTTTTCAAATGATTCTGCTTCTTCTCTTAATAAACAGATTCCTGTAATTTTAGAGTTTGTTGTGTCTTCATGAAAGACCTTGCTTTGTGTTAATATACGGCTTGTAATAGTATGTCATTTTCAGGGTGGTTTTATGTTTCCACTGGTGTAGTTTGCTATGCTTGGGGGGAATAGGCATACAAAATTCTGTTGATTTTACTTCCCCCAGCAACCCTTTTGTCCCATCCTCCTAGAATCAACAAAGATGGAATTTCCATCAACTTTTCCAACATTTTTCCATCTTCAACACATTTGTGTCTTATTCCTAACATATTTTATCTGCATTTTAGTGTATTTGATAGTGCCAGTTGGAGTTCCCAAATGAAACTAAATCTCTTTTACAATGGGAGGAATTGTAACACATACATGGTTTTCTGAATCTTCAAATTGTTATATTGAGGCTCTATATGGTACTATGTGTCCAAGGCAGAATGTCGTTATTATTGCTGATGTTTTCAATATGGTAACACCTGTGATGGTTAGATCTAGAATGTCCCCCTAAGGAGGCAGAACTTTTGAAACTGAGTGGACAATGGGTGTGGGATATTCTTTAGTTTATTTATAGGCTCATGTTTCAGCAACTGAGTGTGCTGTTAGGGTGTGGGGACTGGTTAGGGCTGTGACCTGAACAGTGTACCTCCTTTCCTCTCCACCGTTCTCTCTCTTCTTCATGCCTGCCAAGAGATGAGCAGCTTAAGCTCTGCCCAGACCTTTTCAGTATGCTGTATCTTCCGCAGAGCTAGACTATCATGAGGCAATGTGAACCTTTCTTCCTTTATGTTGTGGGTTTTGGGTATTTTGTCAAAGCAGTAAGAAACATGTCTAAGACAACATCTGGAATCATTCTTCAGGTGGAATTTTTTTTTTTTAATGAGAAATGTTTTTGGAGGTAGTGCTCTAGCTGATGTAATCCAACCACAGGTGTTACAAATAAACCAAAGCATAGAGATACACACAATTTTAAATGATCAGACATCAATACAGATTTTATTTTTGAAAAAGCACTTATGAAAAAAAGCATAAGTGAATGAAAATCATAGTTGAGATTAAAAGACATACGAAAACAAATCTGTATGACCCAAAAGAAATGATACTTTGATGAAGTTTACAAACTAATTATTGCAAAAGAGTTTCATTCCTCTCTCCCTCCCTTCTACCCCCCATCAGTTTCTCCTGTCTTCCTTTTTATCCCTCTCTTAATCTTGTTCTCTTCCACAACTCAGTCATCACACAAATGTGATCAAATACACACAAACACACAAATATATAAGCAAAGTCCAAAGGTGAGAGAAAAGTCACAAAGCAATAATTGTAAAGAAATATTGTTTATTTAGTAATACATCTGTTTATAGAAAAATTGAAAGTCCAATTTGATGATATTTTATATAGATTTATAAAAAATTTCCAGAAACATTGCTATAAACTATCCCATTATCCAGTAACTACTGATGAGTCAAAAACCACGGTGGATTTTTTGTTTCTAAATAGTTCAGTATATTGTTGGCGTTTTGAAAATATTGAGAAATTTATCATGTGAAGAAAATTGATAATTTTCTTCACATGATAATTACATTAAAATAGGAAGGTATAGCCAATAGGCTAAGAAGCTGTGGAAATTCCTCAGTAGCAGCCATAGGACCAGTATCTTTTACAGCACAGCGGGTGGTGACAGCCATAACCACAGCTGCCATAGCCACCATAGCCAGAGCCACAGCCATAGCCATAGCCAGAGCCACAGCCTAGGCCACCATAGCCATAGCCCAGGCCACCATAGTAGCTGCTGTAGTAGCTCATGTTGTCAGGAGTGGACTGTTCGATTCACTAGGAGGAGAAATTGGTATCTGAAGTATGAATGTCACAGTTTTCCAAGGGCTTTTTATACATCTTCAGTGCTGGGTAAGGGAAACCACAGGAAATGCAGCATCATGTGCTTCAGACAGTGTCATCAAGATCTTTACTAATCGAGAAAACAAGTTTTTCATAATTGAAATAATTTTGTTCTTATGTCAGGATTCCATCATCCAATCATGGCCTTTGACAGTGAAACTCTTGTTCTGTTTACAAGGCTCAGGTCCATTCAATACTTTCTTAATTGTATACATATGACATGATAACAAGTTATGGTGCAAATCATGAAAAGAGACATCCCATTTTTATTTTTGTTTTGTTTCCATTCCTCTACAGTAACATGAGCTCCCTGTTCGTTTTTTCTTTCTTTTTTATTCCTTCCTTACTTCTTTCTTTTTTCTGCCCTGCCCTTTCCAAAAGTCTTACCTATAAAAATTTATTTCTTGACTCTTGTTCATAACGAAGGAACTAGTTATGGGCTGGGATTGCTAACTTCGTGGATAGTTACTATCATATGTGTGCACAGTGCAGGTTTAATCTGAACTTCTTTTCCTGAGTAAATGATTTTGAACTTTATAGAATAAATGTGACCATTCTATGGATAGTAACTCTGTATGTTCTATGATCATCTTTGTCCCTCCATAGAAATGTACTGTAGATACAATTGTGAAACTCACTATGGTTCAGTTGGAGGCTCCATCATCAACTGTTATTTAGTTTTTTAACCAATGTTTACCTTTGAATATGGCCAATCCCAATGGGCACAGATATACACTGTGTCCAAAGTGAGCTCAGAACAAACAATGTTGGTAAGCATACTCAAAGGGAAAGGAACATATATATAGTCCTGCACTAATGCTGAGAAAAGAAAAGAATAATTGCTGCTGCTTAATATCCTAGCAGATTTACACAAACCTGTCCATTAGTTTTTGGAAAATAATATTCTAGAGAAAACATTCACACCAATTAAATTGTGGACCTGCTTTGACAACACAATGGCAGAATTCAGTGTGGAGATACAGATAATAAGGCATCCGGAATCCAAAATATTGGCTGTCTATTGTTACACAAAGAAGTGTTTGCCTTGCCTTGACTGATCTACAAGAATAGTCAGACTGGTTGGGTACACAGCTAGGACCAGTACTGCTGGGTCACAGAAGAGATATCACTATTCCAAAATTCAAGCTTTTGCTTCCCGTTGCTCCATCACTCATTCAACCTTTATGTTTTCTGATGTTTTCAGCTTCACTGACTCATGACGTTCTTTTTCAATATATTTTAGTATTCTTTCCCAGTAAGCTTAGTACCCTCGAGGTATGTATTTTGCGTACATTTTTTTATGATAGGCTTGTCATGTTTCTAATTTTCTGTATATGAAATCCTCAAACAGAATTATCATTTTTATAAGCACGTGATTAACACTCAATTTTATTTTAATTACTTTTGAATGTACATGTTTTTTCTCAATCACTTTTCTTTCTGAATATATCAAACATTCCTTATTTTGAACAATTGAAAAATAAATGATTTACTATTTCTCCTGTAATTTTTACTTTTATTTTATGTATGCTTAAGAGAATATTTCTTCTTTTACTTATATTTCTTTATGTTATGTGAGCAATTTTGATTGTTAGAAATTCAAGAATGATAGTTATTAATAATCTGTCCTTAACATATCATTACATTTTCTTCCAGTTCTCTTTCTGTTGAGGAGATTTCCTGTCAGGCTTATAATTTCTCTTTGTAGGTAACATATTTATGTAATTTACCTAAATTAAGAATTTGAGGGCTGGGGATTTAGCTCAGTGGTTTCACTGCCTGCTGTGCAAGTGCAAGGATCCGAGTTCTATCCCTGGTACCAAAAAAAAAAAAAGAATTTGGCTTTGCATGTCATTTGCTGCTACTGTGTTCCATCTACATGCAATTTTAATTGGCCTTCTTCCTCTAAGCAGTGAATAATATTTACAATTAGTGGACATATGTCTTTTATTAGTTTTGAAAAAATACAAAATATTTTCTAATCAAAAATTATTTTTTGGGCTGGGGATTTAACTCAGTGGTTCTCCCACTTGCCTTTCAAGCACAAGGTCCTGAGTTCGATCCCTGGTACCAAAAAAAAAAATGATTCCTGCTTTATTTTCTTCCTCTACTAAATTTTATTTACATATATAATTTTCCATTACATGAGATCCTGCACATCCTTTATACTCTGTTTAGTATATTACATTTCAGTGTTGCTTATTTGTGCTTCAATTAACTATATATTATCAATGTAGGTTTCAGTTTTTCAATTCACCTAAATATATCGAATTCTTAACTATATTACTCACTTTTTAAAGAACTATAATTTAAATTTGTTTTAATATTGAATTTCACCAGTTCTGTTGTACATAGATTGAAAATTTGTTAAATTAGCTTATATTTATTGATATTATCTATTTGAATATTTCTTGTCCAAAAATTCCAAAGTGTTTATGTTTTAGTTATATTTTATTATCTGTTGCTTCCTTTACATACTTCTACAGGGTTTGATATGTTCAAAATTTTTTATTCAAATTATAGAGGTTCAAAACGGTTCTAAATTTCACCATACAGAATTTGCCTCATAGGCTTTTGGAAAATGTGTGATTGTCTGAGCTGGTTATGTTTCTTATTGCTTATAGTTCAGCAATGGAAAGGGAAAAAAAGAAAGTTGAAAATAAGAAAGGAAAAAAGAGGTAGGAAGGAAGAGAAAGAAGAGAAAAGGAAAGGAAGGAAGAAAGAAAGAGAATGAAATAAGGAGAAAGAAAGAATGGAAGAAAGAAAGGAAAGAAGAAAGAAGAAAAGAAAGGAAAAGTAGAGAAAGAAGGAAAAAAAGAACAAGAAAAAAGATAATAAGGATTGGACTTCCATAATTCAAGCAAAGGCTAACATTAAATAAAGCTCCTCACAAGGCTCTATGTACCTCTGAGCCCATCTATAAGAGATATCCACTTTTCAATGAGTGTGGTTCTTTGCAAATTCAGCACTCTAGTGATTATTGTCTCATCACTTTGACATGGGCAGTATTTCTGTCTTGAAATAATTCTGGTTGTTCTCTTAGGAAATCTTTGCTTTTCAGAATTTATAATGACCTCAAAGAGAAACTTTGCTTTGTTTTTAAACTCAGTAGTTTAATAGTACATCATTTTGAGCATTGTTTTGTTATGTTTCCATTTGTGGTTGTCGAGTCTTGGTGGGTAAAGCTTACAAGACTCTGCTGATTATAATTCTCCCAGCAGTCTTTTGCATGCTCCCTAGAATCAAGAACAGTGGATTTCAATTACTCTAGAGGCTGAGGTTTGAGGACTACTTGAGCTCTGAAGATTTAGATCTTTCTGGACAGAATAGCAAAGTTGGTCTAAAGAAAGGTGGTCTGCAAGAAGAAAGGAAAGAGAGAAAACAAGAAAGCAAGCAGGCAAGAAAGAAAGAAAAGAAAGAAAGAGAGAGAGAAAGAAAGAAAGAAAAAGAAAAGAGGAAAAAAGAAAAATTCTGATTATTATAATTCATCCAAAAACTAACATAAAATAAGGCTCCGGGCAAGGATCTATTTAACACTGTTGGGACCACCCTAGAAGGACTCCCCTTATCAATGAAGATTGCTTCTTTTTAGCAAATTCTGAACTCTAGTGATTATTTTTTCTTCACATTGATAGGGACAAAATTTCTAACTTTTGGGTGATTCTTAGGTTCTCTCTGGAAACACACCCTTACAATTTCAGAATTTGCAGAGTAACTCAAGAAGAAGTCTTGCTTTGTGTTAAGCTCAGTGATTTAATAGTACATCTTTTACAGGACTTTGTTTTTTATATCTCCAACCGTGGTTTGTTTGTCATGGGCGTAGGGGGTAGAATCCAAAATTCTTCTGTTTATACTTCTCTCAACAGTCTCTCTCTTGCCTGGTAGAAATCAAATCAGTGGCATTTCAGTGCACTTGTTCAAAATTTCTGCATCTTTAGCATATCATTCTGTTTAATCTTTGCTTTTTCCATCAGCATTTCATTGCATTTGATGTTTTCAGTTGGATTTTCAAAAGTGAACACGAATTAAGTTTAGGAATGAAGCATATTTAATCTGAAAAATATCGACATGCATGAGCACATATATTTGTTAAAGACCAGGTTTCTGGATAAAATCAATCAATCAATCAACTCTTAATTTTTTGCTTAGTGAGTATGTCAAGATTTTGAAAAGAATTATTTTAGCTATGTATAATGTATATATTATTTTTAGAACAATTAGAATAAGTTGGTACAGTTTGAGTTGCCATGTTGGAAAGGCAGAACGGCATCTTTATTGGTGAAATATTCAATGTGATTGCACCTGTCATGGTTTAGATCTAGAATAACCGTCAAAATACTCATGAACTTGGAAGCAGGGCTTGGGAGAGGTCAGTGGACTGTGGGGTTGTTATGCACATCAGAGTATTCATCTGCTAATGTTTCAGAAGCTAAGAGTGCTGTTTGGAGGTGGGGCTTAGTTGAAGGCTTGTCTCTGGGCTCTGACAAGGAAGGATGTGTGTCCATCCCAGGCTCGTCCTCTCTATCTGCTTCTCAGCTGCCATGAGCTAAGAAGCTTATGCCCTACCCAGGCCTTTCCACGATGGCACTTCTGCCTTTGAGCCAGCTAACCAGGATCCCAAATAAAACTCTGCTCTTTTGTGTCGTGGGTGTAGGATAGTTTGTCCAAGTGTCCAGAAAACTTTCTTAGACAACACCTATACTCATTATATAGAAAGAATATTTTTAAAGACTGATAAACATTTTGCAGATAGAGCTCTAGCTGGTACAATCCAAAGACAGGGGGTGTAGATAATACCCAGCAGATAAATACACAATTTTTAACATGAATAGAGATGTTATTATAGAAATAGCCATGTTTAAAACTTGGAAAAATCATTATCAAACAAAAATGGTAGAGGATATTAAACAGCATTTATGAAAAGAAATGCATATGATCTGTGAAAATATTTGAAATTTTATCCATAGAATTTAGATCCCTAATTATCAAAGAGCTTCCTCTCTCCCTCCCTCCACCTACTATCCACCTTCTTTTCTCTTTGTCTCACAAGAAACCACAACACACTTGTGACTAATCACACACAAATACTCAAATAAGCAAACTTTGATGGAGTAGCACATTAACAAAGATATATTTAACATGAAACATAATTTAATGTTACATCATTTTATGAGGAAACCCTCACATGTGATCACATTTTACATAGGATTATAAAAAAATGCTACAGAAACTTTTCTAAAGCTATGACGTAAGTCATGCTGATTCATCAGAATGACTTATATTTTCTCTTTCAGAGAGCTGAGATATAGTTGGTGTTTTTTAAAATGTTCGAAAATTTACATGTGAACAAAGTTGAAGATAATTCCAGTAAAATTGCCGGTTTAGACAGGTGAAGAAGCTGAGGGAATTCCTCAGTAGCAGCCATAGGACCAGTATCTTCCACAGCACAGTTAGCTGCAACAGCCAGAGCCACAACCACCAAAGCCAGCATAGCCTAGCCCACCATAGCCATGGGCCAGACTTCCATAGTAGTTGCCGTAGTAGCTCATGGTGTCAGGAGTGGACTGTTCTGTTGAGGACCAGAAAGTGGGTATTTTGAGTGGATGTCACTGTCTGGCCAGGATTTATATACTTCCTTGGTGGTGGGTGGGGGAAATTACAGGAAGTGAAGCTTTATATTATCTCACTAATGTGCTTTAAACAATGTTTGCAGTATGTTTACTTAGGGGATCAACAAGATCTTTGTAACAGATTATTTTTCTCTTGTATGAGGAATTATTTATCCAGTTAAGGGCTTTTAAAATGAAACACATTTTCTCAAGGCTCTGGTTCATTCTATATTTAGTTCTCACTTGATTGTGTGTTATGGTGCAAACCATGAACATGGGTATTCCATTTTATTGTTATTATTTTATTCCTTCACAGATCTCTCTCTCTCTCTCTCTCTCTCTCTCATCTCCCTCTTTCTCTGAAATTGTTAAAAATACTAAAAGGGGAAGGAACATATAACCTTACCATAATGGAAGGGAAGAAAGAATAATTTCTCCTATGTAATATCCTAACATAGGTAATATAAATTCTTTTGTATTATTTGTTTTGGTAAATTATATTTTAAAGAAAAATACAGATCCATTCATTTACACACAATCTGGAGCTGCTTTGACACCACAAAGGCAGAACTGATATTGAGACAATGAAGAAGGCCCTTAAAATCCAAAAATATCGACTAGCTGTTCATGCACAGAGAGCTAGTGCCTTCCTCTGGGTAGTCTGTAAGAACAGTCATATTGGTTGGGTGTACATCTAGAAGCAGTGCTGCTGGGTCATAGAAGAGACATCACTTTTTCAATATTCAACCTTTTATCTTGAGTTTCTCACTATCCACTAAATTTTTGTATTATATGACTTTTGCAGCTTACTGACTAAAGATAGTCTGTTTCCCCATTATTTTTTTGCTTTCCTAATGAGCTTAATGCCCTAGAGATAAGTATTTTTGTGCATATAGTTTTATGATACTCTTGTAATATATCTCATTTTTATATACTAAAACTTCAAGAAGAAATCATTATTATATCTGGAAGTTAACATTAATTTTTGTTTTAATTAATTTCATCATCCTTTGAATATCTATGTTTTGTCTCAGTCACTGTCTTTCCTAAATAAATCTGTCATTTTAAATTGTGAAAAATTGAAAAAAAAATAATTTTTATCTATTGATCATGTAACTTTTATGTTTATTTACTCTTAAGATAGTATTTTGTATTTTGTCAACATGAGTTACTTTATTTTTTATGTGGGCACTTTTGATTATGTGCAATTATAGATTTATGGTTATTTATAATCTCTCTTTATCATATTATTACATTGTCTTCCTATGCCCTTTGTTTCTGTAGAGGACTTTTACTGTCAAACTTATTGTTTCTCTTTGTAGGTGATATATTATCTACCAAAACTAAGATTTCTGTTTTCCAATTAATTTCCAGATACTGAGTTATGTCTACATGTAACTTTAATTAGCTTTCTCTCTTTAGGAACTAAATAACTTCTAAAATTTGTATACTGAAAACTTTCAATGTGAAAATATGCACGATACTTTTCTATTCAAAATGGTTTATTCTTTATTTTTCTTCCTTTGCTGTATTTTACCTATGTGATGTTTTGCCATTTCATGAGCCCCAATACAGCTTTTTTACTCTCTGTAATATTTTATATTTTGATTTTTCTTATTTGTTTTTCAGTTGATCATCGCTATGGTTTATGTGCAGATGTCCCCCCAAAGCCACATGCTGTCATAGGTAGGGCTTTTTCAGAGGTGGCTAGACCTAGAATGTTGACACTGGGATTGATTCATGGTGCAATGCTGGGGTCAGAGTCACTAGAATTAAGGTTGTGAGAGCTACCCATCCAAAGTAACGTGGGCAAGATATAAGGGATAGAGAGAGCCATGGTCAATCCTCATAGCTTTGTTACCTTTTACCTGTCATGAACTGTTTCTTCCCTGGGATGCCTGTCTGCCCATTCACCTTGCCTTGGAGCCAGTCAACTATGGATTGAAATCTCTATAAACTGTGAGCTAAATAAAACTTTCCTCCTTTAACTTTGGGTGCCTGATATTTTATTTCAGCAATGAGAAAAGTAACTAATATAATCATATTTCAGCACAGTATGTTTCAGCTTACTAGTTCACCTAAATTTATTGATTCATATATATACTACTTACTTCTTTGAGAACTATAGTTTATATATGATTAATGGTGAATTTTTCCAATTAAATATGCATTTTACAAATTTCCTTTAATTTTCTTTCATTTATTACTTATAGCTCTTCCAAAATTTCACCTCTGCAAGCTCCAATATGTTTTTCATGTTTTAGTTAGCCCCTATTGTCTGCTACTTCCTTCACATGACTCCATAAGTGTTCATAAGCCCAGTATTTTTTATTAAAATGATAGAAGAACCAGATCAACATTTCATTTTATCATAGATATCTTCATGGTTGCTGCTAAGGTACTAGAAATGTCTAATTGTCTGATTGAGCTGGGTGTGAGCTCTTTCACCGTGCCATGTCAACCTTAGAGCCAGTCAACCATGAGCCAATAGAAACCTCTCCTCCTTTAAGTGACAAGTGCCAGTATTTGGTACAAGGGACTGGGAATGTGACTAAAACAATACCTCCACCCTTCAGTAGAAAGAATATTTTTATTAAATTAGACATATTTTGCCCAGGCAGAGCTCAAGCTGCTATAGTCCAACCACTGGTGTTGCAAATAATAAAGCACGGAATCATGACATTTTTCAAATTATCAGATGTGAATACAGATATTATTGTAGGAACAACCATATTTAAAACCTAGATGAAGAGTAAGATGAAAAGTTAGGTGATATTAAAGCCTTATGTAAAAATAAATTTGTATGATCTGCTATGAAAACATTGTTATTATTACCTATTCAATGTAGATGCCAAATTTCTGTGAAAGAATTTAACTTTCTCCCTCCCCCCACTCTTTACCATACCTACCATTCTTTCTCTTACATTCTCACTCTCTCACAAGACCATGACATCACACACAAAGCATATAAGCAAAATAGGAGAACAGTAAGTAAACAATACTTGGGATAAGATATAGTTTATTTAATAATAAATCTCTACACAAAAATGAGAATTAAAATTGGTCACATTTTGCATATTATAAGATAATATAGAACTTTTCTACAAATTATAAAATATTTCAACTGATACTGGTAAATCAACATGACATGTCATAGTTTGGTGTGTAGTTGGAGTTTAAAGATGTTTAAAAATTTATCACAAGAACATAATTGAAGATAATTCCAGTAAAATAGCAGGGTACAGCCAATAGGCTAAGAAGGTGTGGAAATTCCTCAGTAGAAGCCATAGGACCAGTATCTTCTACAGCACAGGGGGCAGCAACATCTGTAACCATAGCCACCATAGCCACCATAGCCACCATAGCCACCATAACCAGAGCCACAGCCATAGCCATAGCCCAGGCCACCATAGTAGCTTCTGTAGAAGCTCATGGTGTCAGGAGTGTTCTGTTCTGTTGAGGATCTGGAAGTAAATATCTTGAGTCTAGAAGTCACTGTCTGCATGGGGCCTTTTATACCTCCTTGGTGGTGGGTGGGGAAGCCTTAGGCAGTACAGTGTCACATTATCTAACAATGAGCTTCAGATGATGACATAAATAATGTTTATTGAGAAAACAAGGCCCTCATGACTGAGATAATTTTGTTCATATATCAGGAATCTATCATCCAATGAAAGACCTATAATATAAAACTCTTATTCTACTTTCAACACTCTGGGTCACTCCATATTTAGTTAATTATAGACATATGAACTGATTACATGTTATGGTGCAAATCATAAAAATAGTATCTAATTTTTACCTCTGTTTTCTTTGCATTACTGCTCAAGCACATATTTTTCCTCCCTCCCTCCCTACCTTTGATCCTGCTTGCCTGCTTTCTTTTCTTTTCTTTTCTTTCTTTTCTTTTCTTTTCTTTTTCTTTCTTTCTTTCTTTCTTTCTTTCTTTCTTTCTTTCTTTCTTTCTTTCTTTCTTTCTTTCTTTCCTTCCTTCCTTCCTTCTTTCTGTCTTTTTCTTTTTCTCTCTTCCTTCTTGTTCTGTCTTTTCTTGAGAATCTTATCAATAACACCTTCTTTTTTCACCCTTTGTCCATTTGAAATGAGCTAGCTACTGGCCATTATTGGTAAATCCATGGATAGTTACTATCATATGTGTACAGAGTGGCTATTAAATCTGTACTTATCCCATAAATAAATGATTTCAAGCTTTCCAGAAAATAAATGTCCATTTTACGGGCAGAAATTATTTTATTCTCCCTTTTCTCCATAAAAATCTATTTTAGATTAAATTGTGAAACATACTGTGATTAAAATTGGATCTAGCTTCAATCTTTATTTATTTATTTTTAAAAATGAAATTAGGGTTTAGCTTTTAACATAGCCAAAACCAAAAACAAGGGGCACAGAAATAAACTCTGTCCATAATGAGGCCAGCATGGCAAAGGAAAAGGATCATATAATACTGTTCTAATGTTGAGAGAAGAAAGAATAATTTGTGTTACCTAATATCTTTACTTTTATATGTGGGAGATCACCCTGCTGATTATGCCCAAAGCAAGCTGTGAGCTGTGCAGCCTCTAAAGAGTTACCCTCACAATTGACTTGTTTAAAGAAGTGAGTATGGTTGAAGCCTATGTGACTCACAGGTGCATTGTGAAAGGTGCACAGGTCAGTACCAACCCCCCAGCAACACCCACAGTGGAGGCCCATGAATCTGTGGGGCTTAATATGAAATAACATGGCAGCCAAAGTCAGCATGACTCCCACCCAAATTCCATTGCCAAAGTTAGAACCTTCTTAACTGAAAAGACAAAGTTAATCACTAAACACACACTATATTGTGTCTGTTCTGTTTATAACACAAGAGTGCTTTGTCTCTTCTTTTGCAAGCCTTGCCTGCATCAGCAATGTATCCTTAGCAACTACATGTGGCCTCCTCACCCCAGCTTAATGAATGATTGTGTCACCAATAAATATTGATGGCTCTGGCTGTTCAAGGTTTTTGCTCGCTCAAGCACTAACCATCTCAGTTCCTTACTTCTCTTTGTTTCTGTTTCTGAGTCTTTCTTCCCAGTTTGCATTGTAGCACTGAGCAGGAGATCAGGGTCCTCTGAAGGGGTCTGTGATATTTATACAAAGCCCTTTTCAGTATTTTTGGTAAATAATATTTATAGGAAAATATTCACATTCATTTTTTACACACAGTCAGGTGCTGCTTTGACACCACAATGGTGGAAGTCAGTGTTGACTGACCAGAAGACCTGAAAAATCCACAATATTGACTATTTATTCTTGTATTGGAAATGTTTCCCTTCCCTGACTGTTGTGTAAGAACAGTCATACTGGTTGGGTATACAAAAAGAACTAGTATGGATCTTTGCTTCCTATTTCAAATTATCAATTATTCGTGGGGAAGGGGAAAGGAAAGAAGGGAAAGGAGAAATTACGAAAAAAGAAAAAAATGCAAATGAAGTCTATGTAAATAGGGAAGAGTGGAGGGGGTGAAGGGCACACAGGTAATGGGGAAAAAATAAGAACCAAGATATATCACGTGCAGGTACAAGCACCCAATGATAAATGTAAATGTATTGTATATCTAAAATGTACCAATGAAAGAATTTAAGGAAAAGAAAAGAACTAGTATGTGTGCCACTACAAACTAAACTTTTTTATTTTCTGACTTTTCCAACTTTGTTGAGTTTTAATATCTATTGCAATATGTTAATCTTTCTTCTTTTTGGTAAATGTAGTGTCTTAGACTACATATTTCTGAGTATATTCTTTCATGATTCTTTTAAAGTATCTTATTTTGTGGATATCAAAAACTTAAAAAGATTTATCATCATCATTATAAGTAGATATTAACATTCATTTTATTTTAATTAATTTCATTATTCTTTAAATATCCTTTTTGTGTCTGAGTCACTTTCCTTCTTCCATAGTAAATCTATCATTTCATATTATAAAAACTTTAAAAATTAATTTTTTTCTATTTATCTTGTGATGTTTATTTTCTTTACTTTTAGGGTAATGTTTTATGTTTCTTAGTATGACGTTTTTACTTCATTTTGTGTGAAATTGTATATTTATGGTAATCCATAATTTGTCCTTATCTTATAATTACACTTTCAAGTCCCTTTATATCTATAAAGGAGTTTTACGGTCAACATTATTGTTTGTTTTTGTAGGTAACTTTTTTTTTTAATCTACTTCAATTAAGATTTTGGCTTTGAACATAATTTTCATCTATTGATTTATGTCTCTATGTGATTTTAATTTGCTTTCTCCTCAGTGAACATGTTTTATGATTTGTGGACTGACATCTTTCAGCAATTTAAAAAAATATTCAATATTTTTGAGTTTAAAATGGTTTCTGCTTTATGTTCTTCCTTAACCACATTCCACTTATATGTATGTTTTGCAATTTCAAGAGCTCTGACACATCCTTTATATGATTTTTAATATTTTACATTCAGATTTTTCTTATTTTTGCTTTGGTTGATAATTAGTTAATATATGTTTCAGTGTAATAATTTATCTAAATTTATTGATTCACAAACATCTTAGATTTTTGAGAGCTATAATTTACATTTGACTCTGTTGTGAATTTTTCAATATACAGTTTGCAAATTTCCTTTAAATTTCTTCTATTTATTAATTATAGGTTTTCTAAAAATCCATCTCTGTAAGCTCCAATGTGTTTTTCATGTTTTAGTTATCATTCGTGATCTATTACTTCTTTTAAATGCTTCCACAGTGTTCATAAGCCCACTATATTTTATTAAAATTATGCAAGATCCAGAATAGTATTGTATTTCATCATAGAGGTATTATGTTTGTTCCTAGGCTATTATAATGTCAGATCAATTGATGTGGATATGGTGACTCCTGCCTGTACTTCCAGTTACTCCAGAGGTTGAGGTAGTACAATCACTTGTGCTCAGAAGATTCAGGCCATTCTGGACAGCATATGAAGATCAATGTGAAAATAAACAAGAATAAATGGTATACTGGAAAGAGAGGGAGAAAGAGTGAGAGAGAGAGAAGAGAGAAGAGAAGAAGAAAGGAAGAAAGTAAAGAAAGAAGGGGTCTTATTGACATATTGACATGATTTTTACAAATGCTAACATAAAAATAAGGTTGCTAAACAGGATCTGTCTGCATCTGTTTGGGCCAGCCTACATGAGTTACTCTTTTCAATTACCTGTGTTTCTTATTAGCAAAACCTGAATGCTCATGATTATTTTTTAAGACCTTAATATTGTCAACCAGCTTAGAAAACATACTCCTGCAACCCAGAGAGATGTTAATTATGTCAAAGAGAAACCTTGCTTAGTGTGAAGTTCAGTATTGTATTAATACACTGTTTACAGCATTGTGTTTTCCTCATCTCCAACTGTGATTTGCTATCCATAAGTAGGGTTAGCATCCAAATTTCTGCTGATTATATTTCTCTCAGAAGCCTCTTGACATCTAGCATCAAGCAGAGTGGAATTTCAACCCATGTTTTGAAAATTTTCCCATCTTCAAAATATTGGTCCCTTTAATTCTTTCATCCTTTTTTAAAAAAGTATTTTATTGCATTTAATATTGCCAGTTTGAATTTCTCAAGTGGAACATAACATCTTTTAAGAAAAGAAAAGCATTTTCAACATTAATCAAATCAGCATGCATATGCATGTACGTTTGTGCAACACAAGGATTCTGTTTAATAAAAGTAGTAATCTAATGTTCAGTTGTTACTGTGCAAAATCTCATGATTTTGAAAAAACTTTTTTTTCTTGGGATGTACAGTCCATATATTATTTTCTACATAGTTAAAACCAAAAGCAATATTTTGAAGCATTACTTGAACTCATGCGTCTTAGGCCAGAATGTCAGCATTATAGTCATATTTCCAATATGAAAATGCCTGTTGAGATGTATATCTAGAATGTTCCTAAAAATTCTCAGTTTTTGAGGATGTGGGGGTGTTTTTGGAAGGTGTATTGATTATGGGGCCCTCTACTTATCAGTGTACTCATCTGCTGATTTTTAAGCGGGTGCCACGAGAAGGGACCTTGTAAAGGCTGGTCCTGGGGTGTGTGTAATGGAAGGGACTCTCCTTCCCTGACTCCTCCTTTCTCTGTTTCCTGGATGCTATGAGGTGAACAGTTTATGCTCTAGCCATACCCTTTCACCATGTCATTTAAAACCAGTCAACCATGAGCCAAGAGAAACCTCCCTGCTTTTGAGTGGTAGGTGTCAGACATGTGCCCAAGACACTTAAAAAATGATGAAGAAAACACCTACATCATTCTCTAGGTAGAATATTTTTTAAAAACTAAGAAACATTTCTCAAAGGCAGAACCCCAGCTGATATAATCCAAACACTGGTATTGGAAATGACAAAGCACACAGCCACAAACATTTTAAATAATCAGATGTGAGTACAAATATTACTGTTGAAAAAAACATTTTAAAAATTTATATGAAGAACAAATCAAAGAGGAAATTTAGGTAAGTTTAAAGCCATACATAAAACCAAATTCATCTGATCTGTTTAAAAAACACTGACATTTTGACCCATTCAGGTTAGAAGTCAATTTTTTTGCTGAACAACTTTTTCTCTCCCTCCCTAACTCCTTGTACTCCCTACCCTTCTCTCTCTTTTTCATTTCCTCTCCCACAACACCACAACCACACTCATGATCACATACAAATGTAGAAGCAAAATTGCTAATGTACTCCAACAGTAACCAAGCAATATTTGTGATAAAATACAGTTTATTTACTAATAAATCTCTTGACAAAAATTGAGTCTAAATTGATCACATTTTACAAAGACTTAAATAGAGAATACAGAAAGCTTTATACAAACTATCAAGTCAATTGATTCTGATGCATTAAAATGAAATGTTTCAGTTTATTTCATTTTTTGATGCTCTGGTGTGCAGCTGAAATTTGAAGTAATTTAAAAATTTATCATGTGAACCACATTGGGGATAAATTCCTTAAAACACCAGATTATAGCCAACAGGCTAAGAAGCTGTAGAAATTCCTCAGTAGCAGCCATAGGACCAATATCTTCTATAGCACAGAGGGCGGTGACAACTGTAACCATAGCCACCATAGCCATAGCCACAGCCTAGGCCACCATAGCCATAGCCCAGGCCACCATAGTAGTTGCCGTAGTAGCTCATGGTGTCAGAAGTGCACCACTCTGTTGAAAATTAGGAAGTAGGTTTTCTGTTGAAAATCAGAAGTCTAGATGTCGCTGTCTGCATGAGGCCTTTTATACCTCATTGTTGGTGGGTGGGGAAACCACAGGAAGTGCAGCATCATATTATCTCACCAATGAGTTTCAGACAATGTCATCAAGATCTTTACTAACTGAGAAAACAAGGCTCTCATAACTGAGATAATTTTCCTTCTGTGTCAGGAATCCATTGTCCAATAATGGGCCTTTTCAAGGAAATTCTTGTTATATTTTCTGGGCTCTGATTCATTCTACATTTAGGTAATTGTGGACATATGACCTGATTATATGTTATGGTGCAAATCATAAAAATAGATATCCCATTTTTATCTTTGTTTTGTTTCCCTTTCTCCTCAGGTGCATGTTTCCCTTCATTCCTTCCTCTCATCTTCTCTCCCCTCTTCCCTCTGTCCTTTCTACCTTTTCTTTCTTTTCTCCTTTCTCTCTCCTTTCTCTCTTTCCTTCTCTCTCTTTCTCTCTTCCTTCCTTCCTCCCTCTCTCTTTCTTCTCTTCCTTCCTTTCTTTTTTTCTCTACTTTTCTTGTGTTTCCTTGCAAATCATAGCAGTAGCAACTTAGATCTTCACACTTACCTATAAAAAAATGAGCTCATTACTAACAATTACTGGTAATTTGATGGCTAATTAATATCATAGGCATACATAGCTGGACATGTAATCCTTTGTTCCTAAAGGCATTTTACTTGTCAATCTTGATGTCTCTCTTTGTAGGTAACACATTTATTTTATCTACCTCAATGAAGAGTTTAGTTTTACATTTAATATTTGGTTACTGAGTTATACACACATGTGATTTTAATTGGTGTTTTCCCTCTTGGCAGTGAATAGATTTTAAAATCTGTGGATGGATCTCTTTCAAGAATTTCTGAAATGTATACAGTAGTTTTCTGTTCAAAAGTGGTTTCCATTTTATTTTTCTTCCTTTGGTGAATTTCACTTGTATGAATGTTTTGTCACTTATGTGATCTGACACATTTTTTGTACTCTCTGCAATATTTTACATTCTGTTTTTCTTCTTTTTGCTTCCATTTAAGGTGCACCCTCAAGTTACAACTGGCCTGACATATGAAAAACTTGGGATACGACCTGGATTTTATCTTTAATTTATGACCAAGTCTTGAATTATGACCTGGATATTGGCTGCTTATTCTTCCAGATGGCCTCAGTTACAGATTCAACTCTGAAAGAGTTCTGGAAGGAACATTACAACCTTTATAACTTCCTTTCCATGTGTGGAGTTAATTGAGCAATGCTTGAGTAAAGTCTCTCTAAGGACACTGAGATCTGCCTGTATATAGGAGAGTAAATTTGAAGGCTGTGTTGAAGAGCCTGAGCCTTCAATTGACCAACTTGAGTTACAACCAGCTCTTGAGAATGAATTGAGTTCATAAGTTAAGGGTCCACTGTACCATATTTTATCAATATATATTTTACTCTAATACTTCTTAAATATGTTGCTCACTTTTTGGGCGAACTAGAATTAACTTTTGATTCTATGGTGAATTTTTCCATTTTTAATATACATTTGCAATTTTCTTTAATTTTCTTCTATTTATTAATTATAGCTCTTCTAAAATTTCATCTCTTCAAGGTGCAATACATTTATCACTTTCTAGTTAGTTTTTATTTTTTGTTACTTTCTTTACATACTTCCACAGGTCATCATAAGCCCAATATTTATTACAAATATAGAAGATCTAAAATATTACTGTGTTTTACCATAGAGACCTTTATGGTTGCTCCTTGGCTATTAAAAATGTCTGACCATCTGATTGCACCGGGCTTGGTGAACCTTGCCTGTAGTTTCAGTTACTCTGGAATCTGGTAGGGGACAGATGCTTGAGCTCAGAAGTTTTAGCTCCCCCTGGACTGCAAAAACAAGGTAGCTTGAAAAACAGGTAGGAAGTAAACTTTCAAGGAAACAAGAAAAAAAATTAAAAAGAATGAAACTGAGACAGAAAGAGGGAGAGGAAGAATAGGCAGAAAGAAAGAAAAGAGACAGAGAGGGAAAGAGAGAGGGAGAGAGAAGGAGAGATTTAATTGAGTTGATGCAAGCAAAGACTCCTTGATATGGATAAATTTCTCATTTCAAATGATTTTTCTTGCTATTTAAATAAAACAAACTCTTGCAATGTCAGAGTTTGCAAATTATCTCAAGAAGAAACTTTGCTTAATATGTAGGTTAGTATTTTAGTAGTGTATTGTTTTCAGGATTGTGTTTTCTTTTGTCTCCAACTGTGCCTTGCTACCCAAAGGTAGGGGTAGCATCCTAAATTATGTTGATGTTACTTCTCCCAGAAGCTCCTTGCCTGCCTGCCAGAATCAAGAAGAGTGGAATTTCAACTCATTTCTCCAAAATATCTCCATCTTTAGAATGTTGGTTCTTTCAATCCTTTCTTTTTCTACCAGTATTTTATTGCATTTAATAGGGGCTGTTTGAGTTTCCCAAGTGAAACCTCATATCCTTTTGGAATGAAACATTTCTATATTGAGCCAATCAGCAAGCATAAGCACATATTTTATTAAATCCAGGATTCTGGCAAATACATTCATAATTCAATCTTAATTTTTTACTGAGCTAGTATCTCATAGTTTTGACAATTATTCTCACCTGTATAATCCATATTTTATTTTCTAAATAGGTAAAATAAAATGCTATATTTTGAGAAGTTACAGAAATGGAATTTGTAGTTAGAATGTTGTTCTTATTCATAATACAGTGGTCTCTCATTTCACAAACTTTCTTTTTCTTCCACCATTCTGAAGAAGATAGACAAAGTTCTGATCATCACAAGATGCAGAGTTCGAAAACAGAAGCCAAATGTTGCCAAATGCTTCTGTTTTTGAACTGAATAGTTCACGAACAGAAGTGTTCATGAAGTGAGGTACTGCTGTATTATCAGTGTGATTACCCTTGTTATGAGATAGACCTAGAATGATCCCAGACTCTCAAGCACTCAGATGCAGAGCTCTTGAAGGTCCATAGCTCATGGGGTCCCTTCTCATCAGGGTATTCATCCACTAATGTTTCAGCAGCTGACTGTGCCATTTGAGAGTGGGGCCTGCTCAGAGGCTGGGTGCTGGAGTGTGGCTGGAAAGGCGTGTCTCCCTCTGCAGCTCTCCTGACTCTCTACTCCCTGGCTGCTATGAGATGAACAGCTCATGCCAAACCCAAGCCCTTTCACCAGGCCATTTCTGCTTTAGTGCCAGTCAACAATGAGCCAATATAAACCTCTCATCCTTGAAGTAGTGGGTGTGAAATATTTTGTCCAGGGAATTGTAAAGTGACTGACAAAACACCTGTAATTATTCTTTAGGCAAAATATTTTTAAAAATTGCAAAACATTTTACAGTGGCCCAGCTCTAGCTTTTATAATCCAACCACTGGTGTTGACCATGATAAAGCACAGAGATACAAATGTTTGGAAATGATCAGATGGGAATACCATTTTTATTGTAGAAATAAACATTTTGAAAACTTAGATGAAGAATAGCATAAGCAAAGAAAAGTTGTCTGTGAGGTTAAAAAGCATATATAAAAACAAATTTGTATCCTCTGTTACCAAAAAAAAATCTGTATTTTTCCCATCCAGTGTAGACCCCTAATTGTGGCCAAAGAGGTTTCCCTCTCCTTCCTACCTCCCAGGAATCTCTCCATTGTATCTTCCCTTCTCTGTCTTTCTCCCTTTCTTTCCCACAACACATCCACACACGTGAGAGTTATCACACTAAATATGCAAATAGAGAAGGAAATTGTTAATGTAAAAGAGTAACAATGCAATATTTATGATGAAATATAGTTTATTTAATAATGAATATCTGGATACAAATATTGACAGCCGAATTTGATCACATTTTACCTAGCATTTATAACAATAGCACAGATACTTTTCTACAATCTTTCACATAATCTGATACTGGTGAATCACAATGGCATATTGCAGTTCATTTGGTTTTTAGATAGTTTAGTGTGTAGTAGGAGTTTGAAGACATTTAAAAATGGATAATGTGAAGAACGCTGAAGATAATTCCAGGAAATCAATAGCTGATAGCCAATAGGCTAGGAAGCTGTGGAAATTCCTCAGGAGAAGCCATAGGACCAGTATCTTCTACAGCACAGGGGGCTGTGACAGCCATAACCACAGCCACCACAGCCACCATAGCCAGAGCCACAACCATAGCCATAGCCCAGACCACCATAGTAGTTGCTGTAGTAGCTCATGGTGTCAGGAGTGGACTGTTCTGTTGAGTATCTGGAAGTAGATATCTTGAGTTTGGTCATCACTGTCTACCAAGGGCCTTTTATACATCCTTGGTGGTGGGTGGGGAATCCTTAGGCAGTGCAGTGTCATATTACCTCACCAATGAGCTTCAGATGGTGCCACAAATATGTGCTTATTGAGAAAACAAGGCCCTTGTGACTGAGATAGTTTTGCTCATGTATCAGGAATCTATCATCCAATGGAAGTCCTATAAACTGAAAATCTTGTTCTATTTTCAAAGCTGTGGTTCATTCTATATTTAGTTAATTTGAAGCCTATGACCTGATTACATGCTATGGTGCAAATAATGAAAATAAGTATCATGGTTTTTTTTTCCATGACTCCTCAGGAATACTTTTTTTCTTTTTGCTCATTTTCCTTTCTCTCTCTCTCTCTCTCTCCTTTTTTGTTTTTCTCCCTCCCAGTCTTCTCTCTCTTTCTCTCTCTCTTTCTTTTGTTTTCTTTCTTTTCTTCTTTCCTTCTCTTTCCTCCTATCCTGGCTTTTCTTGAAAATTTTATCAGTGGCAACTTAGTTCTTCACACTTGCTCCTGACAAATGAGCTTGTTATTGGTTATTATTGGTAAGTGTGTGGCTAGTGACTGTTATATGTCTATATATTGGACAAATAATCTGAAATTATCCCTTAGGTAAGTGATATCAAATTTCCAGAATATAAATGTCTATTTTATTTAGAAACTCTCTATGTTCTGTGCTTCCCTTTGTTATTCTATATAAAAATATTCTAGATGTACTTCATAACACACCATGATTGAGTTGGATGACTCATCCTCTACCCTTTCTTGTTGTTTTTAATCAGGGCTTACCTTTGAACATGACCAAGCCAAAAGACAAGGGGAACAGAAATACACTCTGTCCACAGTGAGCTGTGAACAAGTGACTTTGGCAACCATATCCAAAGGTGAAGGACTGTATAATCTTATCCTAATGGTGAGAGAAGAAATCGTGATATCTGCAGTATAATATTGTAACTTATGGGTACATGAACTTTTGCCCAATATATTGTTTTGAGATATAATATTTTCAGGAAAACATTCCCATCCTTTGTTGTACACGAAGTTTGGGCTGCCATGGCACCACAGTGGCAGAATTGAGTATTGAGACACTGACCAGAAGGCCCACAAAATCCAAAATATTGACTAACCATTCCTGCACAGAAAGTGTTTGCCATCCCCTGCCTGATCTGTGCCTTTTTGTTGGTTGTATATCTAGAACCAATATTGCTGCTTCATACAAGAGACTTAGCGCTATTCCAAAATTCAAGTCTTTACCTCCTATTATTTCACTATGCATTAAACTTGCATTTTCTGATTTTTCTAGCTTCATTGATCTATGATAATGTAATACATTATATGTTAGTCTTTCTTCTTTCCTAATAAGCTTGGTTAGTTACATAAACCTATGTAGCCTTTGTAAATTCTTTAATGATAATCTTGTCATGGTGTTCATTTTCTGTACATTAAAACATTAACACATTGCCATTGTTACATGTGGAAGATGATACTTATTTTGTTTCAATTTCATAAGTTTCTTACCTTCTTTCTAAATAAATCTATCATTCCTTCTTGTGAAAAATTAATTTTTTCCCTTTAACTTGAAAATTTACATTTCTTTCCTTACTTTTAGGATCCTATTGTATATTTTATTAACACAGTTTTTACTTTATTTGATTGTGAGGGCAGTTTTGATTGTGTGAAATTGCAGATTGATGATTATCCATAATCCATTCTTCACGTGTCATTACAACTTTTCTTCCAGCTCCATTTGTTTTTATTGAGGAGGTTTACTGTCAGCCTCATTGATTCTCTTTGTAGGTAACATAGTTTTTAAGCATCTCAATTAAGATTTTGCTTTGGCAATTAATTTTCAACTACTAGGTATGCCTACATGTGATTTAAACTGGATTTTTTTTTCATCTTGGCAACAAATAGCTATTAGAATTGTGGATTGATGTTTTTAAGATTTTTTGAAAAAATTTGTAGAGTATTTTCATATTAAAAATGGTTTCTTTTTTCTGCTAAACTTCATTTATATGAATATTTTGCCTTTTCATGATATTTCATACATCTTTTATACTCTCTTCAATATTTTACATTCTAATTTGTCTTACTTTTGCTTCAGTTGACTATATTTTATCAATGTATGTTTCAGTCTAATAGTTCTCCTCAATTTATTGATTCCTAAATATATTACATTTTTTGAGAGCTAGAAATTACATTTGTTTCTATCGTGATTTTTTAAATTTTTAATGCACATTTTGGAAATTTCCTTTAATTTTCTTCTATTAACTAATTATAGTACTTCTAAAACTACATCTTTTCAACTATCACTATGTTTTTTTAATTTTATATGGTTTTTGTGTCTGTTACTTCCTTTAAATGCTGCCATAGGGTATCATAGTCACAATAATTTTTTTTTTTTTTATACTGGGGATTGAACTCTGGCCTTTGTGCTTGTGAGGCAGGCAGCGGAACCACTGAGCTAAATCCCCGGCCTCCACAGTCACAATATTTTAAATTAAAATTAAAATTTATAGAAGATCCAGAATATTATTGCATTTCACCATAGACATTTTATGGATGCTCCTGCACTATTAGAAAATGTCTGATTCTCTGATTAAGCATTATGTGGTGACTTTTGCCTGTAGTTCCAGTCACTTGAGAGACTGAAGTGGAACAATGACTTGAGCTGAAGATCTTAGGTGATCATGGACATAACCAACAAGATCCACCTAAAAACAAATAACAGGTAGGCAAGAAAGCTAGCAAACATTCAAGTAAGAGAGAAAGATAGATAGAAGGAAAGAAAGTCTGATCCACTCGATTTAAACAAAGACTAATATAAAATAAGGCTCCTGTGAAGGATCCCTCTACCTCTGCTTCCACACACCTGGTAGAGGATACTTCTTATTCAGTTAAGGGTGTTTTATATTAGCAAATCTTCCACACTAGTGATTATTTTATCCACAGCTTGATGGGGACAAATTTTCAAATGATTTCGCTTGTTATCTTAGAAAATAGACACCTGCAATTTCTCTTCTTCAAGGAGAAACTATGCTCAGTGTAAAACTCAGTATTTTAGTAGTGCATTGTTTTCAGAATTGAGCTATCTTTTGTCTGCAGCTGTGATTCACTATCCATAGATGGGGATAGTGTTAAATATTGTGCTGATTATTCTTCTTCTCACAGCCTCTTGCCTGCTTCCCAGAATCAAGAACAGTGGAATTTCAGCCCAGTTTTTCAAAATTTCTCCATCTTCAGAATGTTGATTCCTATAATCCTTTCTTTTTCCAACAGTATTTTATTCCATTTGATATTGGCAGTTTGAGTTTCTCAAGTGAAACTTAATATCATTTAGGAATGAAGCAATTTTTCTTTTGAGACGGTATGCATGAGCCCATAACTTTATTAAAAACCAAGATTCTGGTTAATAAATTCATAATCTAATGTTTTAGGTTACTGAGCAAATAACTCATGATTTTGAAAAACAATTATTCTTGCTATGTATAATCCATAAATTATTTTCTATGCAATTAGAACAAAGTGCTATATTTTGAGAAATTGTTGAAGCCATATATTTAAGTCTGAATTTTTGATAATATTATCACTGATAATATTTTTAATATGATAAGACACTATAAGATATAGATCCAGAATGTCCCTTCAAACTCTCAAGCACTCAAATGTAAAGCTTTTGCATTGTTAGTAGATCATGGGGTCCCTCTACTCATCAAGGTATTCATCGACTTATAATTTAACAGCTGGTTGTGCTGTTAGAAGGCAGCATTGATTACAGGCCAGTCACTGGGGGTATGACCTGGAAGAGTGTATCTTCCTCCCTGGCTCTTTTTGTCTTTTGCTGCTTCCTGGCTGCCCTGAGATTAACAGCCCATGGCCTACTGAGGTCCTTTCAACATGCCATTTCTACCTTAGGGCCAATCAACCATGAGACAATATAAACCTGTCCCCTTTAAGAGGTGGGTGTCATATTTGTCCAAGAGACATGAAAAATGACTAAGAAACACTTATGATTATTCTATAGACAGAATTTTTTTAAAAAAATATGAGAAACATTTCATAGAGGCAGAGCTCTAGCTGATATAATCTAACTAATATAATCCAGCTCATATAATACCAATTTGGTATTGCAAATGGCAAAGCACAGAGAAAAGACACAAACTTTTTGAAATGATCAGCTGTGAATGCAAGTCATTATTTTAGAAATAACTATGTTTAAAACTTAGTTAAAACTTACATGAATAATGTAAGTTAAAAAATGGTCTGTGAGATCAAAAAGGATATCAAGTGCAAGGACCCAAGTTTGATCCCCGGTACCAAAAAACAAAACAAAACAAACAAACAAAAAATATGTGAGATCTGGTGCAAAAAATTAGGATTTTTACCCAGTTCAGACTACTAATTATGGCAAAGAGCTTTCCCACTCCTGTCCTACCTCCTAGCACTCCCTATTTTACCTTCCCCTTTCCATCTGTCTTTCTTACTGCCTCATGACACCACAACCATACACATGTGATTCATCACACACAAACATACAAACATATAAGGAAAATTGCTAATATAATGACAATATTGGTAACAATAGTAATGAAGCAATATTTGTTATAAAATATAGTTTGTCCAATAATAAATCTCTTTATATAAAAATTAAGTTAAAATTGATTATATTATATATCATCCTAAACAGCACAGAAATTGTTCTACAAATTATCACATAATTCACTTGATACTGATGAATCAAAATGGCTTGTTGCAGATTTGTCTTTTTTAGATAGCTTGGTGTGTAGTTAGAGTTTGAAGATGTTTAAAATTTTTTCATGTGAAGAACATTGGAGATCATTTCAATAAAACAGGAAGTTACAGCAAATAGTAGGAAGCTGTAGAAATTCTTCAGTAGAAACTATGGGTCCAGTATCTTCTACAGCATAGGGGGTGGCAGCAGCCATAACCACAGACACCACAGCCACCATAGCCACAGCCATAGCCACAGCCTAGGCCACCGTAGCGTAGCCCAGGCCACCATAGTAATTGTCATAGTAGCTCATGGTGTCAGGAGTGAACTGTTTGGTAGAAAACTAGGAAGTATGTATCTGGAGTTTGGATGTCATGGTCTGCAAGGGCCCTTTATACCTCTTGGGTGGTGGGTGGAGAAGTCACAGGAAAGGCAGCAACATATTATCTCAAGAATGTGGTTTCAACAACAGCATCATTATCTTTACTTATTGAAAAGAGAAGTCCCCTCATAACTAATATATTCTTTCCATGCCAGGAATCCATCATCTAATTATGAGCCTTTAAAATAAAATTCTTTTGTATTTTCAAGGCTGTAGTTCATTCTATATTTAGTTAATTGTGGACATATGACTTGTTTAAAGGTTATGGTACAAATCATAAATACAGGTATCCTATTTTTATCTTTGTTTCTTTCACTCCTCAGGGATGTTTTCTCTTTCTTTCTTTCCTTCCCCTCCCTCCCTCCCTCTCTTCCTTCCTTCCTTCCTTCTTGCCTTTCTTCTTTCTGCTTGCTTACTTGCCTGTCTTCCTTCTTCCTTCCTTCTTTCCTTGCTTCTCTCTTATTTTTCTTTCCTCTCCACCTTGTCTTTTTTTGAATTTCTTATTAGTACCAAATTTTACCTTCACTCTTGTACATGATAAATGAACTATTAACTGTCTTCTTTTGGTAAATTTGTAACTAGTTACTATCATATATGTACACAGTGGACAATTAATCTGAGCTTATACCTTGAGTAAATTCTATTCGCCTTCCCAGAAAACAAATCTCCATTTTGTGACCAGAGACTCTGTAAGTTCTATGCTTCCCTTTGTCAATCTGTATAACCATATTATAAATGTAATTATGAAATACACCATGGTTAATTTGAATGATCCATCCTCAGGTCTTTCCTAATGGTGTGAGAAGAAAGAATAATTTCTGCTATGTAATATCCTAATTTATGGTTCCACAAACTTTTCCATTATTTGTTTGGAAAATAGTATTTTAAAGAAAAAAATCCGCATCCAATTGTTTACACATGATCTAGGGTTGCTTTGACAAAATGATAGCAGAACTGAGAGTTGAAAGACTGAGCATAAGACCTGCAGAGTCCAACTCACTGCTTATTTTTGCATTGCCTTCCCTGAATGATCTGTAAAAACTGTCATATTTGTTGGGTATACATCTAGATCCAGTATTGCTAGGTCAAAGAAGAGACATCACTATTTCAAATGTCAACCTTTTATCTCCAGTTAGTTCACTGCCCACTAAATGTTTGTATTTTGTGACTACTTCAGTTTCAGTTACTTATGACAGTGTGTTGCATTACATATTAGTCTTTCTTCTTCCATAGTAAGCTTACATAGTTACATAGAGCTACATATTTTTGTGCACATTCTTTAATGATTCTCTTGCCTACATGTCATTTTGTGTATTAAAACATCAAAAAGAATTGTCATTCCTTTTTTATATTATCTATTATACATTTTGGTCCTTATTTAGACTTTCAGTTTCTCACACCAGAGAAACTATTTGGTATTCACACATGTGTGTCCTATTTTTTTCACTTAAGAATATGGCCTCAATGTGCATCCATTTAGCTATAAATGCCTCTAATTTCTCATTCTTTATGGGTAAGTAGTACTCCATTTTATATTTAAAAAAAACACATCTTCTTTATCCAGTCTCCAGTTGATGGGCAATTGGGCTGTTTCCATGTTTTAGCTAATTAAAAAAAAGAATTGTCATCTATATGTGCAAATCAATATTTATTTTTATTTTTATTAATTTTTAAAGATTTTAAATATCCATGATTTTATTTTAATCACTTTCTTCCTACATAATCCTATCATTTTTTATTGTTGAAAATTGAAAAGTTTTTTCCTCTTTTTTTGGTAACTTTTATGTTATATTTTCTTTACTTTTAAGATAATATTTAATATTTTATTAATATGTTTTCTCAGTTTAGTTCATTATATGGGCAGTTTTGAGTGTTTGAAATTATAGATGATGATTGACAATTATCCACAATCCATCCTGAACATATTATATTTTCTTCCCACTCCATTTGTTTCTATAGAGTGGTTTTACTGTCAACCTCTTTGATTCTTGGCAGGTAACATGTTGTTTTAGTTACCTCAATTAAGATTTTGGTTTTAAAAATACTTTTTTCCATTTTTTCCTTATCTCATATTTATTCCTTTCCTTTCCCCTACCTCTCCTACTTCCCCTTCTTCTTTGGACTTTTCTTCCTATTTCACATTATCTATTATACATTTTGATGGGAAGGCAGGGGAATGGGGAAAAAATAAGAACCTATATATTATATAAAGGTACAAATTCCCAATGATGAGTGTCATCATATTGTATACCTAAAATGTACCAATAAGCTTAATGACTAAAAAAATTAGCAGTAAATAAAAGATTTTGGTTTTATACTTAATGTTTAGCTGAGTTATGCCTATATGTGATCTTTATTGGCATTATTTCTCTTGACTGTGAAAATGTTTTAGAATTTGTGGACTGATGTCTTTCAACTGTTTTGAAAAAATGTATACTATTTTTCTATTAAAAAATGATCTGGTTTATTTTTTTCTGACAAATTCCACTTATATGTGTATTTTACCATTTCATGATATCTGACAGTTGCTTTATATTCTATTCAATATTTTACATTCCAATTTTTCTTTTATTCTGATTGACTGTATTTTATCAATATAATTTTCATTTTAATAATTCACCTAAATTTATTGATTCTTAAATAAATTATTCAATTTTTATTACTAGAATGTACATTAGGATCTATGGTGAATTATTCAAGTTGTTTAATATGTTGCAAATTTCCTTTAATATTTTTAATTATAGGTATTCTAAAATTTTCTGTCTGCAAACTTCAGTAGGTTTTTATGTTTATTTAGCTTTTACTGTCTGTTACTATTTTACATACATCCATTGGATTTCATAATCCCAATATTTTTATTAAATTATAGACAATTCAAATAGTATTACATTTCACCATAGAGATATTTCCTTTTCCTATTTTACTGTTAGAACACGTCTTATTATCTGATAGAAATGGTTTGGTGACACTTGCCTGTAGCTTCAGAGCCTCAGTGGCACAATTACTTGAGCTTAGACATTTTAGCCCATCCTGGAAAGGTCCCAAAACAAGATCCATCTAAAGTTTTTAAAAAGGAACCTAGCATATAAGGAAGAAGGAAAGAAAGGAAGGAAGGAAAGAAGGAAGGAAGGAAGGGAGGAAGGAAAGAAGGAAAGAAGGAGAAAGAAAGAAAGAAAGAGAAGAAAGCCAAGAAAAAGAGAAGAAAGAAAAGAAAGGAGAAAGAGTGACAGAAGAGAGAATGAGAGAGAGAGGAAGGAAGTAAGGAAGGAAGGAATGGAAGGAAGGAAGGAAAAGAAAGAAGAAAGTCTAATTGTCATAATTCAAGCAAAGATTACATAAAATAAGGCTCCTTGCAAATAACGATCCACCTGTGTTACGGGCTACCATATAAGAGATTCTCCCTTTTCAATGAAGAGTACTTTCTCTTAGCAAATTCTGAGCTTTGGTGATTATTTCTCATTGCTTGATATGGACAATATTTCCCATTTTCAAATAGCTCATACTGTTTGCTTATGAGACCAACCCCAGCAACTTTAGAATTTTTAAAGTATCTCAATGAGAAATGGTGGTGTGTTAAGCTTTGGATTTTAATAGTACATCATTTTCAGGATTGTGGTTTTTTATGTCTCCAATTGTGATTGGCTGTCCTGAGTTGGGGGTAACACACAAAATTCTGCTGATTGTACTTCTCCTAGCATCCTTGTGCATGTGTCCTAGAAGCAAGAACAGTGGAATTTCACCCAACTTTCAAACAATGTTTTGTCATGAGCATATTGGTCCCTTAATCTTTCCTTTTTCACATTAGCATTTCAGTGCATTCGATGGTATTAGTTAGATTTTCCCAAATGTAACCTAATTTCTTTTAGGATTGAAACAATTTTATTTTGGAGAAAATCAATAGGTATGAACACATACCTCAGATAAAAACCAGGCTTCTAGATTTTTAAAAATCTAGTTTTAATTTATTACTCAGCAAATATGTTATGATTGTGGAAATAATTATTCTTTATTTTAATTTTATGCATTGGTTTTATTTCCTTTCCATCTTTCATTTAATGAAACTCTGTCCAATTGAAGTTCCTTCCCCCATTGCCATGTATAATTCATATAATATTTTAAAATGTTAGAACAAAATGCTATATTTTGAGATGCTATTTGGTGTGATGTTGGTGAGATAGAGTGTTATTATTATTGCTGACATTTTCAGTATGACAACACCTATTAGTCTTTAGATCTAAAATGTTCTTCTAAATTATCACACAGGCAGGCAGAGCTTTTGAGAGGTGACTTTGAGAGGATCATGAGGTGCTAAGTTTATCCCAGTATCCGTGCACTAATGATCAGGGGCTGGTCACTGAGCATGTGACCGGAAGGGTTACTTTGCCTTTCTGCTTCTTGGCTTCTATGAGAAGAACAGCTTGTGCTCCACCCAGGCTTTCTCACCATGCCATCTCTCCCTTGTTGCTAGCTGATGCTGAGCCAGTATGAACCTCTCCTTGTTTACGTTGTGGTGAGGTATTTTTGTCCAAATAATGAGAAAATTGTTTCAGACAACACCTATATTCATTCTTTAGGCAGACTATGTTTTTTTTTTTCCATTAAGTTTATTGGTACATTTTAGGTGTACAATACAGTTACATTCATCATTGTGATCTTGTACCTTTACATGATGTATCTTGGTTCTTATTTTTCCCCATTCCCTGTCCTCTCTTCACCCCCTCCACCCCTCCCTATTTACAAAGATTTTGTTTCCATTTTTTTTCTTTTCTCATATTTTTCCCCCTTCTGTCCTTTCCCCCTCCCCTCCCACTTGCCCTACAAGAGTAGGGGAAAAGTAGAACTTTTCTGCCTATTTCACAATATCAATTATACATTTTGATCCTTATTTACACTTTTAGTTTTTCACATCAGAGAAACTTTTCGGTATTTACACATGTGTGTCCTATTTATTTCACTTAAGAATATCGCCTCAATGTGTATCCACTTAGCTATAAATGTCTCTAGTTTCTGGTTCTTTAAGGCTGAGCAGTACTCCATTTTATTAAAAAAAAAAACACATCTTCTTTCTCAAGTCTTCAGTTGATGATCAATTGGGCTGTTTCCAAGCTTTAGCTATTACAAGCTGTGCTGCTATAAACATGGATGTGCATATATCACTGTAGTATGATTCTTTTGGGAAGATAACCAGCAGAGGAACAGCTGGGTCAAATGGGACTTCTACTCCTAGTTTTTTTAGGTATCTCCATATTGATTTCCACAGTGGTTGCACCAGTCTGCACTCCCACCAACAATGGAGAAGGGTTCCTTTCTCCCTACACCCCTGCCAGCATTTGTTATTGGATGATTTCATGATAGCAGCCATTCTTTCTAGGGTGAGGTGGAATCTCAGCGGTGTTTTCATCTGCATCTGTCAAATATGTTGAACATTTTTTTGTGTGTTTATTTGCTGCTTTTACTTGTTTGAAGAGAAATGTCAGTTCATTTCAGATGCCCATTTTTGAATTGGGTCTTTATATTCAGGGGTCTGATTTTTTTGAGTTCTTTATATATTGTGTCATATATATATATATATATATATATATATATATATATATAGTAAACCTTTGTCTGAGGAATGGCTGGTAAAAAAAATTTTCCCACATTTTAGATTGCCTCTTAGCTCTGTTGGTGTTTTCTCTTTCAGTGCAGAAGCTTTTTAATAAGATGAGATCCCAGTTGTTGATTCTTTGTGCTAGTTCCCATGCTACTGAGGATTTGTTCATAAAGTCTTTTTCTATGCCAATGTCTTCGAGAGTTCTACCTAATTTATCTTACAGCAAATTTAGTGTTTCTGTTTTAATATTTAAATCTTTAATCCACTTTGATCTTAGTTTAGTGCATGGTGAAAGATATGGGTCCAGTTTTAATCTTTGGCATGTTGAAGTCCAGTTTTTCCAACACCATTTGTTAAAGAGGTTATCTTTCCTCCAGTGAGGATGGTTGACTCCTTTGTCAAAGATGAGGTGGCTGAGTATGTCTGGAGTTGTTTCAGGTAGGCAGACTGTGGTTTTAAAACTGAGAAACCTTTATCAGAGGCATGGCTATAATGATATAATCGAGCCATGAGCATTGCAAATGACACAAAACACAGATACACACAATTTTAAATGATCTGAAGTGACTAAAACTATTACTGTAGAAAAAGCCACTTAAAAAAATTTAGATGAGCATAAGCAAATCCAAATGCAAATGGCTAGAAGTATGTCTTCTTACATTTGAATTAAAAATTTTTATTCAGTTGGTAAAATATATATTTAATATCAAAGATTTCCATATTTCTTCAAACAAGATACATGTTTTAAATGTGCAGAGAATGTTTGATGCCTCTATTGTCCAATTAGAATTTCATTAATATTATTGACCTTTAAAATATTGTAATGCAGGATTAACTTTCAGGAAAAAAGTGTTTATTATTATATGATCAAATAGAAAGGTCTCTGATTACTATGGTGTACAATTGTGTTGGTTTCTTGTCATTTATCCATATCAGGAAACATCTTAGGAAAACACAGAATATATGAGAAGAGCTTTGCTGAATTTCCAAGGAAAAAATTGAAGGTATAAGATGTAAATGGTGGTAAAAGAAGCAGCCAGGGACTCAGCACTTTGAAGACTGCTGTGGTGAAGTGGTGAACAGCAGACCTTTTCTAGAGGATTTTAATATCAAACACCACCTAGCCTGCAGCCACCTGACTTCATATTGAATCTGTACTGCACTTGCCACGCCATGACATGTGCCATGGAGACAGCTTCATGTGAGGATCAGGCAGAAAATCATTTGCCTGTGACACAGCGCTGAGTAACTCAGCCCAAACTTAGGGGACCAATAGAAAGAAAGACCATGGTTGTCATAATGATAGGAAAGGGGTCTATACTGATGAACAAAAGAGTCGTATAGAAGTTTGATATATGAATAAATTGATTATCTGATCAAATGGAGCAGTGGCTTCTGTGTCAAATTATATGAAGTGAGAAGAAAATAACTAATATTCAAATCCTTGCTTTTTTAAGTAGGTTAAAACTTCAGGAGACATCTGAAGGCAGTGTTACTCTTCAGGATTTATCTTTTTCTCTCTGTTTCTATTTCATCCTGTTTCTCTATCTCAATCTCTCCACCTCTGCTCGTTTCTCTTATGTACACACAAAGAGAAAAAGCAAAAAACATGGTGAGAAATCAATATACTTATGTTGAAACACAACTTATAGGGTTTCTCAGTTTATTAAATATGAACTTTATTTTCTCCTGTCAAATATATGAAATAAATCCGCAGTCAGCCCTATGTCTCTGTAGATTCCTCATCCAGGGATTCAACTGAACTCAGAATGAAACTATTTTGAAAAACAATGCACCTCTACTGAATAAATAGATTTTTTGTGCATTTTTCCCTAAATAATAGAGAATAACAGCTACTTTCATAAAATTCACATTATGTTATGTTTTTGAAGTTGCTCAGAGATGATTTAGAGTATGCAGGATAATTTGTAGGGTATGTGCAAGTTCCCCCTTTGTGTGAGACTGAACAGCCACAGATTTGGCGTCCTCTGGGGCTGTGAAGCCAGCCCTCTGCAGAAACCAAGGAATGGTGGTTCAAAGGAAGGATAAGATTAACAGAGGGCAAAGGATTTATATACACAGTATCAAAGGATATGATAGCATTGGTTTTAGTTATTCAAAATGGAAAATATTGAAACTGGATACTTTCTTCCCAGAAGTCAGGCGTGAAGTTCTCATTTCTGATGTGACTATGCAGGCAATATAGGAAATGCAGGTGGTGGAGTCTTGCAGGTTGTGCTGTTAGGAAGAACCTTGCTAGAACCCACAGAACCCATAGAACCCAAGCTCTGTGCTGCAGATGAGCCACCATCATCAGTGAGCAGGCACCACAGTGGTTTCTATTGTGGCATCTGGGGTCAGAGTAGAAAGTTTAGTCAAGTAACAGAGATTTCTACCTCAGAGTGAGTGTTTAGAACTGCCGAGTGTAAGATCTTTTGAAAATGCTCTTCTGCTGGGTGCAAAAGACATGAGCAGTTCTTTCCTTATAATTTGTACTGTCACTCAAATAAAGTGCCATCAGTCAATAGACAGGTGAATCACTGCATTTTTGTATGTAATGTATTAATATCTTTTCACTTGCATTCTGAAGTATTTATGATTTACCTAATTAAAGACATCTTAATTTGGCCCAATTTCATTCAGTTATTACATTGGCGAGTGAAGTCATCATTATTTATATCATTCCTACTGTAGTTAAGGAAGTTTGATAAAAAAGAAGTGAAGTGTGCCTAAACCAAATTTTTCATCTCTCACACATACGGATTCCCTAAGTAGTGTTATTACACCCAATGCTTTGGCAGTGAGAATCTGTATGTAGGCATACACAGCTTCAATTTCTTTCATGTTTGCAGTTGAATCATGGAATTTATTTAAATTACATGGTTTAAACTAATACACTATTTAAGCAAAAGGCAATCTATTATCCAGATGATACTGATAGAGAACTACTATGTGCCAGATATTTTTGATACAATGTACTATATTAATATCATTAGTGAGATTACGTTTTCCAATGTGACCTGTTTCATCATTGTAGCATTATGTGTTACAAGATGGCTATAAACCTCGAAACATATGGCCTTATCTTTGATTTTACCATTACTTTGTTGTTCCTGCAGGAACATATTGGTTCAAAGTGCACAATGAGTCAGAGAAGCCCATGGAATTCTTGGACCTGTTTTTAATCTTTCTCAACTCTTGTTTGAGAATATTAGTACTTTGTGAAGATAAATCTTCATTTAGATGAAAATGTGCTCCAGGGTTTTCCTTCAGGTGAATATTTAATCATGATGGAGATAATTATTTTCTGGTCCCTTACAGATTTTATGCTACCAAGGCAAAATATTATGTGAACAAAAAGAGCACAAAGTGTTTAATTGACTGAAAGAATAGCATCAGAGGAACAGAGGAAAATCATCACTAACGCAGTCCACACAAATGGAACCTTGACTTGGAATATAATTTTGTTCTATTTTACTTAAATTTTAAAAATACAGTTTATATCAGTTAGGTTTGAGTCTTTCATCAGAGATCAAAAAAGCTCTCAATAAATATGAATATAATTCACTCAATAAAATTTAATACTCACTAAAATCCAGTGATATTTCATGGCTCCAGATTATCTTCTGTTGATATATATATATATTTTTTGTTACAAGGATCGAACTCGGGACCTTGCACTTGCGAGGGAGGTGCCAGAACCACTGAGCTAAAACCCCAGCCCATTCTGCTGATAATCTTATGAGATGATGACATAGTTTAAATTGTAGAAGGGGAATTTTTCAGAAAGATACTTTTGAGGGAAACTCACAGTGGAAGAGAATGTAAACATTTTAATGTACTCTATCTGGAGTTAAAATGATTTATTGTGTTATTCTGTGTTATATAAAGGGTGATCAAATGAATATTTAAGTAAAATATTATTACATTAAAAAACACAATGCCATTAATACCCCTCAAAATATTCCCCCTCTCTTCAAACATACTTGTTCCATTGTTTTTGGCACTTTGTGTAGCAGTTCCAGAAGTCCTTTTTAAGAGTGTCTTTAGGAGTTGTGGTAACAAGAAAATACACTGAATGCTGATATCCAGTCCCATCTTATGGAAAGCAGGCTGGTAAAAACACTATGGTGTGTCATTATTCATCTTATTCACTGGGGATGGCACCGTGCAACTTCTGGCTCTTCTCTAAAGTTACAAGACTCTTAGAGATAAACTCATTGAATAGATTCAGGACACTGAGGGAGCCATGGCAGTGTAACTAAAGACACTCATGAGAGAGGACTCCAGAACTGCTTCAGAAAGGAGCAAGAATGGTGGCATAAGTGTGCTTGAGGCAAGCAGGATTAACAGCAATGTGTCTTTTACAATAACAATTAAACATATTTAAAGATAGTGTATTTTTTAATCACGTCTCATACAATTCCAGGCATCTAAGAATGATTTACTTTAATTTGCTTTCAGCTTGGCTACATGTGTTGGTCTTTTGTACCACCTTTGGAAATGCTCATGTTTCAAATATGGACTGATGTGTAGAGATGGTTGCAAGGGGTCCTTCATAGAGAACATTCTACAAAACTGACAGAGCCACAGCATCAACAGCCAGGAGGCATGGCAGGATTTTCTTTCTCTCTTTGTATTATAAAGGAGCCATGACAGTGGGAGGTGGAAGGATTGAAAGGCAGTCACACAGAAGCACAGTGTCATGTGGAAATTGCTTAGAAAGAATATGGGAATAATGTTCTTGTAGGCAATGCATCATTAAACATAACGGTGTGAGGCTGTTATTAGATAGAGATAACGGGAAACACAGGGCCTCATTAAGGCATTTTATATGAGCAATTTAAAGAAACTGGTGAGTGGGTTTTAGCCTTTGTCTTTTGTTTTTAAACTGTTTGAAAGCAGATCTTCATTTAGATGAAAATATGCTCTAGAGTTTTCCTTAAGATGTCCTGGTATGAGACAGAAGATTGTTTTGTAATATAATAAGTAAAAGAGGAACACAAAGTGTTTCAGTGAATCCTATGATATTGTATTTGCTATTTATTGGCCACTAAGCACCATTTTCTCTATTTCTTTTTGTATCCCATTCACAGACATACTGGTTTCCTTTACTTCCTAGCATGGTCCCCCTATAGATTCTGTCAGTAACAGGCTCCTGGTAAAAAAGGAGACCCAGAGAGCTGTCCGATGCTGATTTATTACATTAGCATAAGTAAAAAGATACAAGGGCAGGGACTAAAATATGTTCCCCTGTAGAACACTACTTGCATACTGTAGGCATCTTTCCCTGTCAATATGCTAACTCTCCTTATGCTTCTTACTTTCTTCAATTAATAATGGATTTGAGAAACTGTAGAGGATTTTATTCACTTTTGTTTTAGTCCTTTCTCATGGTTGTATATTCATTTGTTTCTCTGTAACTTATGCAAAGTCATTTCCATAGTCTTGACCAAATCCTGAAAAATTCAAACATCAATGCAGTCATATGCATCAGCTGTCATAGAGGACAATCATATATGATATAGGTGCAAACTAATGCAACATGCTAATATATGGTGCCAAATATCCTGCATTGTTTTCTTTTTTGAAAAGATCATCATCTTTCATGACAATCATGACAGAATAGTCCCAATAGCCTATAAGTCTGTATTAGTGAAAATGTCCTTCAAAATATAAAATGCAGCATTTCCTCCACGGGAAATTTGTGTGTTTATTTAAAAATATATATAAATAAATATATGCAAATATATATCCATATACATATATGGATATAATGTATACAACTTGATATTGTTATATACATTTTAGATCATCATACCATGAAGATAATTAATACATTTGTCAATGGATGGATTGCTTTTTATTTTTGTTTAGATCTATCCTTTTCTAGAAATTGACTATAACATACTGTGTGTATTTGTAACTCTTGTTATTGAGAGTTTGTGGGACTTATTTATCCTGTATTACTGAAATTCTGTATCCTTTCATCAAAATCTCAACATCTCTGACTCCAAGTATGTATGATTACAATAGGGTGGTAGTATATTTTAAAATTAGGAAGTGGAATTCTTTCAGCTTTCTCTTCTGAATACTATTCTAGTTTTTCAGGATCTTTTGGGGGGTTATGAATTTTAAAATTGTTTTTCTTTATTTTCTTTTTATTAAGAATGCCATTGAGATATTTATAGAAATTGTATTGAATATATAAATTATGTTGACTAGTACTTACATTTTAGTAATATAACCTCTCCCAATTCATGAACATGAAATCCTTTTCTTGCCTCTGCAGATACTTTAATTTTGTGCAGTAATGTTTTGCAACTTTAAGTTTATAGTTTTGTAACATTTTGTCTAAGTTTATTCCTTAATATTTCATTCTTTTACTGTTATTATAAATGTGATTGTTTTCTTAAATTTCTTTACAAATAGTATGTTGTTTTTACACAAATATGCCACTGATCTATGTATGCCCATTGCATATCCTGTTAATTTAATAAACTTATTTATTATTTTCAACAGCTATTTTCATTTTACTCTTTAAGTAGTTCTACATATATGATCACATCATCTGCAGAAAGAGATACATGTTCTTCTTCCCTAATTTGTTTGTGTGTGTGTGTGTTTGTTTTTTCCTTGCCTAGTTACTCTTACCGGGATTTATAGCACTGTGATTTATAGTACTGTGTTTGTAGAAATAGTACAATTGAGATCCTTTCCTCACATGAAGTCTTAGGGAAAGATTCTAACTTTTCCACCATGATTTTGATGCTATCAGTGGAATATTCTTATATGGCCTTTATTGTCTTATAGTCACTTTCTTCCATATCTAATTTATTAGTGCTTTATCATAAATGTCTTTCAGATTTTCTCCAGTATTTTTGGCATTGCTTGAGATGATTATAGTTTTGCTTCAGTCTGTGAAACTTGTTATATGATATTAATTGATTTGTCATATAGTAGTGGGGACTAAGCCACTCCGGTTTTTCCAAACAGGGATACCTGTCACTGTTTGAGATGTCCTCCAGTGGATTTGGAGAGCCACCCTGGCTCGGAGTGAGCTTCCTTCTTTCTGCCAGGCAATGAGGCTGGTGGTTTTGACCACCCAAGTTACCCAGGTGTTCAGGGCTAAGTCAACTGAGTTGCTTCATCAGTCACCATCTGATTCAGAGGTACCCAGTAGGGCCATATCTGAAGACAGCACTGTGAAGGAGTAGTGTGGGTGGGAGTGGGCATTGTACAGTCTGGGCCTGTTCTCTGGGCCAATGCCATGCTATGGACACCCTCCAAAATGATAAAGACCAGTGAGGCCTTCAGGCTTCTTAAGAAGCAAGTTGTTTAAATATTCATGATGTTAATGTGCCTGCTCCATGGCCCCTTTTGCCTTTTCCCTGTCATGTAAAGTTGTTTTGGTTCAAGGTTGATCTTCACTGGAGAGACAAGGCAGTATAAGCTCTGTGCTTAGTTATATTTTATAATGCCATCCTGCACCTTTCTATGGTCCAACATTAGTAGAACAATCTCCTCTTCATTCTGATGCTCTGCCTCAAACACCCCAGTGTACTAGAAGTTGATTTTTTTTTCCTGTAGTTTGGATCTATTCTTGTGTAGGGAAGTGTGCCAGTCACTGCTAGTCAGCCATCTTGCTGGTATCACATTTTATGAAAAAATTTCATTCTATTTATTATTATTCCCCTCATTCTATGAACTTTTGTCTTAGTTTATTCTTTTTTCTTTCTTTCTTTCCTGCAGTACTGGGTATCAAATTCAACATATTTTCTCATTGATCCACATGGTGCCTTTAGATATAAATTTAGTATGTTTATTTGATATCTTTATTCTTTTTTAGCCCTGGTATTTACTGTTCCAATTTTCCTTCTACTGTGGATGTTGCTGAATTATATATGTCTTGTTGTGGTGAATTTATGCTTTTATTTGTCTCAATGTACTCTTTGTATATAGTTTTGATTTTCATTTTGGTCCAATATGTTGTTTACTTTGTTCATATGTGTGACTTTTTCCATTTTCTTCCTGCTATTGATTTCCAGTTTTATTCTATTAGGTTTGAAAAATATAATTGGAGCTATTTTTATTTTCTTAAATTTGTTTGTATTGGTTTTTGATATAACATATGATCTATCCTGGAAAATGTTCCGTGTGTGCCTGAGAAAAATATCCATTATCTTCTTTTGGATAAAAAATTTTTCACATGACTGTTAGGTCCATTTAATCTATAATGCTGTTCAAGTCAGTTGTTTCATTTTTTATTATCTATCAGAGTTCTATCCAACTTTAAGTGGAATCTCCTATGATTATTATATTTACTTCTTCAAAAGTGTCATTATTTGTTTTTCATACTTAAGTCCTCTGATGTATGATATATGTATATTTATAATTGTTGGCCATCCTAATATCTATAGAATAAATACAATGTTAGAAATGTTGCTGTAAATAAAATAAATATATGTATATACATGCATACATTAGTTTGGCTATTTAGAAGACCTGGGAATAGCAACTCCTCAAAAACAATGAGCACATCTATTTCCCAGATCTTTCTTTTAAAATAGTTTTCTCCAGTAAAAAAATTAGTGAGCCACTTTGGGAATATTTATTAATACTAATGTTGGGGATTAAAGCTAAAAGATGACATTAAACCATCTTTTGTGCCAAAACACTCTTAAAACATGATGAAGGCACACAGTACACCTGAATAAGAACAAAGAAGATAACTTAGATTTTGTAAAGGTCAATAATACCACTGACAGTACCTTGTTTAAGCAAATTGTAACCTATTTCATAAAATATTAATCAGTTAATATTTACAGGATATCTACAGAAATAAATCATTAGATAGGAAGTGGTGGAAGCTTCTCCTCACAGTAGAATGCAAAGTAATGAAAACAGAATGGAGAACATACTGAGGAAAATCAGCATTTGATAACCGTTGTGGAAAAAATAAGCTGAGTCCAGAAACTTCACTAGGTGCTAAAACTCTTAGGCGAATACTTGATGGAAAATAAATATTTACATAGTCTCAAAATAATTCATTATAAAATGCCTATTAATCACAAAGCAGTAAAGTATTTGGACAAAAATGAAAGGCACTACTATAATCAATTATGGTTAACACTTTTATTAATGGGATGAATCACAATTATGAACTATCTGACAAAAGATAATGGGAAAAACCCACCATCATTGCTTAAATAATCCCACACCAAATGAAAAACTGAGATATAACCATGGGTAAAACAGGCAAACCTGAAACTAGTGATGGTTTTCAAAATACCTTGTCAACTGCCTAAATAATGTGAAGGTGATGAAAATCAAAGAAAAAATCAAAGAAAAAATCAGGAAGTACTCTAGATTAAAAGAGTAATGGGACAATAACTCAATCCAGTGTACAGTCCAGTGTTGAATCATTTTACTGCAAAGCACAATATTGGAAACTGGATTTGGCCTAAAGCTTAGGTGTAGTGATCTACCACAGTCCCTTTCTTGTAGTGGAGGGGTGTTTCATGGTTGATGGTGAGGAAGGTCCTCCATCGGACACTGGAAATGACGCACCTTCAAAGTACTCTGGGAAGATGAGGCATCATGTCTAACATTATTCACAAATGATTTGGGGAATGGATTATTTTGTGATGTTTTTCTAACTTTTCTTTAAATTGGAAATTATTTTACAAAAAACAAGAAAGTTTTCAAAGTTAACATGATTGATCAAAATTAACAAACAAAACAAACTTCATAGGGCTCTTTCTACAGAGTAGAAAAACTACTTAATAAAATTCAAGACCAATTTATTTTTTCTCTCTTTTTCTCCTTCTATTCACCCCCTCATTCCCTCTATCTCTATATCCCCTTCTCACATTTTCATTTATTTTTTTAGTTCATGTTTGCAACACATAATGATTACATTCACTATGGGGTGTTGGTAGATATACAAAACACATATCAATTCTTCATGTTTCTCTCCACCCCATCTCCCCCACACTGCATCCCTTCGTAGCTTCCCATTTGCAAAAGATCTATCTTCCTGTTTGCTTTTATTGGTCTTTTATTTTGCTCTTTATATTATGTTTGCTTTGGATTTCTCACATGAGAAAAAAATCATACAGTATTTACGTGTCTCACTTATTTCACTTAACCTTATATTTTCAAGTTGCATCCATTTTCCAACAAATGACTCAAATGTATCCTTCTTTATAGCTGAGTAGTATTCCATTATGTATAAATACCACAATTTGTTTATGCACTCATCTGTTGATGGACATATGGGCTGCTTCCATGATTTAGCTATTATGAATTGTGCTGCTATAGTCATGGAGACCTATGAGCACCGTAATATGATGTCTTGAGCTGATTTGGAAGGATGCCTAGAAGGGGAAGACCTGGGTCAAATGGAATGTCTTATTTTTAGTTTTTTGACAAATCTTCCATACTGATGTCCACAATGACTGTACTAGAATGCCTTTCTACCAGCAATGTAGGAGGGCTCCTTTGTCACAGAAGCCTCAATAACATTTGTTACTTTTTATTTCTTGGTGATTGCCATTCTTTGTGTCATAAAATAAAGTCTCAGTATTGTTTTAATTTGCATTTCTCTAATGGTCAATGAAGTTCAGCATTTCTTCATGTATTTATTGACTTCATATTTCTTCTTCTGAGAAGTGTCTGTTCATTTAAATTGCCTATTTTGCTTGATCCTTTTATTTTGAGGAGTCAAAAAATTTTAAGTTCTTTATATAGTCTAGATATTAATCCTCTGCCCAAGATATTGGTAGCAAATATTTTCCCATTCTATAGGTCGCCTCTTTACCTTGTTCATTACTTCCTTTACTATGCAGAAATTAATTAATTTGACATAGTTCCATTTGTTGACCCTTGCTATTATTCTTGTGCAACTGATGGTCTATTCAGAAAGACCTTGCCTACTCCCTTGACTTCGTTTTACCCATTTCATCTTCTGGCAGGTTGTTTCATCTTTAATATTTAGATTTTTGGTCCAGTTTGATTTTAATTTAGTAAGTGGTGAGAAATATGGGTCTAGCTTCAGTCTTTTACATGTGATTAGCCAATTTTCCCAACACCATTTGCTAAAGGTCCTATCTTTCCACCATTCTATTTTTTGGTCCTTTTGTCAAACATCAGGTAGCTGAGTATTTATGTGGTTGTTTTTGCTCCTCTATTCTGTTCCATTGATCCATATATCTCTTTTTGTGCCAATATCAAGGATTTTTAATAAATTCACTGTAGCTTTCTAATATAATATGAAGTCTGGGGATGTGATGTCTATTGCTTTGTTCTCGCCCAGGATTACTTTTGCTATTCTGGGCTTTTTCTTGCTCCATATATAATTTAGAATTGTTTTCTCTAGTCTTGTGCAGAAAGTTATTCATATTTTGACTGGGGTTGCATTGAATTGGTATTTCAGTTTTAGAAGTATAACCATTTTGCCAATGATGGTCCAGTAACAGGGTATATCTTACCATTTTCTGATAATCTCCTTAATCTCTCTTTTCAATGCTGTTTAGTTTTTGTTGTAGAGTTCTTTCACTTCCTCAGTTAGGTTAGTTCATCTGTATTTAATTTTTGTTGATAGTAAACAATGGGATTATTTTCCTAATTTCTTTTTCAGTGATTTCATTGCTCATGTACAGGAACACAATTAATTTTTGTGATTTGATTTTGTATCCTACTTTATTGCCAAATTTGCTTCTTAATTCTCGAAGTCTTTTGGTGAATTTTTTTTGGGGGGTCTTCTATGTAAAGGCTTATGTCATTTGCAAATAATTCTAATTTTACTTTTTCCTTCTCTATATTTATCCCCTCCTCTCTTTTGCCTGATTTATCTCACTAATAATTCAAGTGCACAAATGAATAAAATGGCTGATAGTGGAATCTTTGTCTTGTTTCTGATTTTAGGGGGAAAACTTTCAGCTTAATATGGTCTTGGACATTGGTTTGTCTTAAATGGCCTTTATCCAATTGTGGTACAGTTGTACACCTGTTTTTTTCAGGACTTTTATCATGAATGAGCACTGGATTTTGTCAAAAGCTTGTTCTACATCTATTGATATGATCATATGGATTTTGCCCTTGCTTCTGTTTACAAGATGTATTATATTTATTGATTTTTCATATGTGGAATCATCCTTGCATCTCTGGGATGAAATCTACTTGGTCATGGTGCATAATCCTTTTGATGACTTGTTGGATTCTATTTGCCAGTAACTTAGTGAGGATTTTTGCATTTATGTGTATTAAGAAGATTGTCCGGTAGTTTTCTTTTCCACTTGGGGCTTTGTCTGGTTTTGAGATCAGAATGATACTGGATTCCAGTGATGAGTTTGGAAGCACTCCTTCCCTTTCCATTTTATTAGAGTATGTGGAGTATTGGTATTATAACTCCCTTGAAGATCTTGTAGAATTCAGCAGTGAATCAGTTGGGGCCAGGACTTTTCTTAATTGATAAACTTTTTATTACAGCCTCAATTTCATTGCTTGTTTTTGAATTGTTCAGAATTTTTATGTGTTCTTGTTTCAAACTGAAGACTAAGCTAAAATAATATCTCTTACAAACTTGAAATGCATCAAATTCCTTTCCTAATGAAGTGTATGAACATCAATAACATACCAGAGAAATTTTTAGTTTTTTTTTTTATTTTGGTAAAAATTTACCCAAATTTTGGTTTTCTGGTACCAAGATTTGTTCTTAAAGTTGTACATGTACCAGCTCCCTACAAGCAATGTAGTCATTATGTACTGCAAAAATGTACTAATAAAAATTTAAAATGGAAAACAATAGTAAGTAAATCCAGAACAACCCCCAAAAGTTTAATCCTGAAAACTTTATTGGCATAATATAGACAAGGAGATCAAGCAGGAAAACGAAGAGCCTAGAAATATCAACAGTATGAAATACTAGGTGTGATCCCAAATGTATGCTTCAGAGCAGTGAGGGAAAAAAAACAACTTTATAACAAGTGATGTTTAAAATATTACTAGAAAATTTTGACTTGTATTTCACACTGTATAAAAACATTTAGATATTTTTATATCCAAAATAAAATTTAAAGAATGTATATAAACAAGGAAACCAGTAAAATAGCTATATCCAAATGCCAATGAGGGGACATACACCCCCATGTTTAAAATTTAAAGGCTTAAGTATAGTCTATTTTGAAGACAATGAAGAGGAATTCAAAACAGGGCAGGAAGTATATTATATTGAATATTTATTTTGAAAATGTTTATATGCAGATTATAACACACATTTTGTAAGATCACTATGGCAAGAAAGAAAAAATGAGAGAAAATACTTTCAAAATAATGCTGAAACTATGATGTTTGATTCAGCACAATTTAAAACATCAAGCACTTTTTTCATACTTTTTTAGACAATATCATATCATAAACATACACTTTCAAGTTTTAGAACACTGACTTGAACAAATCTTGTAAAAATAGTCACTTTTCCTTAGAAATCCTTTAGAATTTTTTAATTCATAAGATAAAGTCTGTATTCACAATCAAGGTTATTTTGTGATCTAGGCAAATCCAGTGGCTTTAAAATGAGGTGTTTTCACAGCAATAAAGAGTCAAACATCTTAAGTAAAAGTGGGGAATAATCTGAACAGTCACCTTACCAAAAAACATAGTAGATAATTAAAAAAGCAAATGAAAAGATGATAAATAACCTGTTCTTATTAGAAATTACAATTTATAATGACAGTGAGATACTGCTATACATATATTAACATGGCCAAAATGTAAACCAATGAAAATAGCCAATAATAACGAATATGTGGATCAATCCAACATTTGTTTTTCCTGGTGGAACTCTGCAGGGTTTGAGCTAGCAAACCTTGATAGAGAGATGAATGAAAAATGCAAGAGACAGAATATCTTTGCAGCGGATCAGGAGGCTTCACTGAAATGAAGCCCTGAGCTGACTCAAACTCCCAGATTTATGGAGGACCAAAAAAGTCATAGTGTTCTGCTGAGTGCAGAGGTTTGTTTCAGTTAGCAAGGCATGGTGACAGCTTGGCTGAATTATTACCCTTTATCTGATTATCCCCTAGGGAGCTTCCCTGTTTTCCCTGTAAGGCCCATCACTGCTCCATTTGGCAAAACATCCAGTCTTCAAGATGTTCTGCTCCTGGGAGATAACAGTCTTCTGCCCTCTGAGTTAACCCACACCAATATTGACCCATGGAGTGTGGCAAGAAGCTCCACAGGACTGCAAAATAGTACAACTACTTTGGAAGAGAGTGTCACAGTTTGATACAAAACTAAACACATTTTCATTTTGCAGTCGGGGAAATGCACACTGTGGTATTTACCGGAAGGAGTTGAAAATGTACGTCCATATCAAAACCTGTACATAGATGTTTATAGAGGCTGTTCATAATTGCCAAAAGTTAGAACCAACTACAATGTTCTCCATTTTATGAGTGGATAAACTGTGGTACATCTAGGAAATAAATTTTACTCAGTACTAAAAGAAATTAGCTATCAACGCATGAAAAGGTGTGGCAGGTACCTAAATCCATGTTAATATGTTAAAACGATTTGAAAACACTACTTACCGTATGATTTTTTTTTTTTTTTTTTTGGTACTGGGGATTGAACTCGGGACCTTGCACTTGCAAGGCAGGCGCTGGAACCACTGAGCTAAACCGCCAGCCCTGTATGATGTTAATTACGGAACATTTGAAAAATAAAACTATTTAGCTGATGGTACGGTTGATGGTTAACCAAGCATTTTGGTGACAGTAAGAAAGGGTAAATAGCTGAAGGAAGTGATGTACTTAAGCCAATAAAAGTATTCTATATGATACTGAACTGTAATTCTGTGGATATGTTATTATACAATTTCAGTCCCACAGAATATGCGACACAGTGTAAAATATAGACTATTGTTAATCATAATGTATCACTACTGATTCATAAATTGTAAAAAATGTGCCACAATAATGTTGATAAGTCAGGAAACTGGAGGTAGAATGTGGAAGTATAGATCAACTTCTCTTTATTTTCTTCTTAATTTTTACATAATATATCTGACACTAAGAAATAGCCTATATATTTTTCAAAAATTCATTTGATATGAGAATTCTGCCAAATTATTCACCTGTCTTCAAGTGAGAGCATCCCTAGTCTATCACATCATGTTTTTTACCAAATGATTTCTGTGGACTCTTCACATATTTTATGATCTTAAAATACCATTCATTCATCTATATTGTATAGCTATAAACTGTATTTAATCTTACTAATAGCACTTGGTAAACTTTCACAAATTCTTGATCAGAATTTGATCCAAAAGAATCACATAACACTAATATCTCCAATTAATACTGCTATGGTTAAAATAAGAAAGGTCCCCTCACGTGTTAAGAATTTGACCCACAATATTCAAGGTGGAGTCCAGAGCAATAATTGGCTCAATGGAATAACACTCTCAGTCAAAATAAATCCTTCCTTCCTTTAGTAGTGAATGTCATTATTTGCATCCAATGACAGAAAACAAATACAATGCCCATTACACCTGTTTCCATTTAGGACTAGGCCTTAAGTATAACTTTTTCTGATATCAAAAATCATGAATTTTTCTTGCCAGATTTTTCAACTTATACAAATTTAGCTTCTTTTTCACTGTGTTAAGAATTGGATCCACAATATTCAAGGTGGAGTCCAGAGCAATAATTGGCTCAATGGAATGAAACTCTCAGTCAAAATAAATCCTTCCTTCCTTTAGTAGTGAATGTCATTATTTGCATCCAATGACAGAAAACAAATACAATGCCCATTACACCTGTTTCCATTTAGGGCTAGGCCTTAAGAATAACTTTTTCTGATATCAAAAATCATGAATTTTTCTTGCCAGATTTTTCAACTTATACACAAATTAGCTTCTTTTTCTTTGCTTTTAAGATGAATAAATTTCACTTTTTCTAATCTTTTTTAACTGTTGTATAAAATATTGATGTGAAGCATTCTGTAATTTATCTTTTATCCTTCCTAATCATTCATATTTGTGATTTTTAGTAATTATGAATATCATATTTACAAATAATCTTTTACATATTTCTTGATATACTAACAGATATCTGAGACCATCATTACTATAATAGTGCTGTTATAGAATTTGAGAGTGAAATGGTGGTTTTTAGAGGCTGTGGAGAGTAGAGGGGTGGGAGAGATAAGAGCGTGAAAAATATTTACTAAGATACAGTTAGACAGTGGCATGAATATCTAGTGCCATGACAGCATGATTACAGTAAACAATAATATACTATATATTTCAAAAAAGCTAGAAGAAAAATGATTTTGAAATACTTTACCATGAAGAAATATATCTGATGAGTTAGATAATTTAACATGATTTAAACATCACACAATGTATCCTTCCTTTAAAATTTCATGTTACCCCATTAATATATGCAATTTTATGTTGTCTTAGCTAAAAATAAACTTATTCATAAAATTGCCCCTCAAATCTCATTGTCAGATTCCATTGGGATTTATTTTTTGCTTACATGTTTGTTTGTGTCTTGTCTGTGATTTGGCCAACAGAATCTGGGTTTAACTGAAGTTATTGATGGGTTTCAAGTCTTCTACCAGTGACCCTGATCTTCCTTGGATTGGCAGCTCAACAGGGAAGCACCTTCAGGTAAAAAATTAAAATCGTAGCAGACAGGGGCTGGGGATTTAGCTCAGTGGTTCTGCCACCTGCCTTGTAAGTGGGAGGATCTGAGTTCAATCCTCGGTACCAAAAAGAAAAAAAAAAAAAATAGTAGCAGATAAATCTTAAATAGGCACGCAAAAAACCTTCATCCAAGCTCTCTCTGGCAACACTCCTGTTGAGGTATGGTTCCAGAACATTAGCAAAAGTATCATTAATTCAGATGTGGGACTTTTGGAACGTGATTGGGTCATGGAGGCTCTATACTCATTCATGGATTAATCCATTGATGAGTTCATGACTGAATGTACTGTGAGCAGGTGAGACTTGGTTGGAATTTCTGTGTTGCTCAGTATGTGCCTTTGGAGCTTATATTTCCTTCCTTGGTTCCCTCTCTCTGCTTCCTGGCTGCCACCAGTTGAGCAGCTTTACTACTTTCCTCTGCTGAGCGCTTGACAATGAGGTTTCTGACTTGGAGCCAGCTGCCAAAGCACTGAATCCCCCAAATTGCGAGCAAAATTAAACTTCTCCTCCTATAAGTTTCTGCTGTTAGGTGTTTTGTTTAGCAATGTGAATGCTAACTAATGTAAATTTTCTGGGCATGCACAAATTATGGCTAATCACAAAGGCTAGGGTCACAATAACACTCTGTTCGCAGGAAGCTCAGAAAAAATGACCTTGGTAACCACATTCAAAGAGGAAGCAATGTAGAATCCTGCCCTACTAGGGAGAGAAGAATGTATAAATTCTGCTAAATAATATTCTAACCTAGAGGTAGACAAACTCTTGTCCACTAATTGTTATGTTAAATAATATTTTATTGGAAAACATTCACATCCATTCATTTATACACTTTATAGGGCTGCTTTGACCTTACCATGGCAGAAATGAATGTTGAGACAGACTATAAAGTATGCAAAATCTAAAATATTTACTAGCCCTGTGTAGAAAGTTTGCTGTCCTGACTGATTTACAAAAACAGACACACTAGTTGGTCATACACCTAGAACCTGTATTGCTGGTTATGAAAGAGACTCAGTTTTCCAAAGTTCAATTTTTTATCTCCAGTTGTTTCACTACTCACAAAATTTGTTAAAATTTTTTTTTTTTTGGTTTTTCCAGCTTCATTGATGGAGTAAAGTCAGTTGCAATATGTAATTCTTTCTTCTCACCTAACGAATTTATAGCCTTGGAGCTGGCTTTTTAATATTTAATCTTTTATATAATTCTTGTCATAGAACTCACTTTCTGTATATTAAAACATAAAAATGATGATTATTATTGTTATATATACAAAACTAATATTCTATTGTATTTCTAATTGTTTTTATTATTTTGTAAATGTCCATGTTTTATCTCAATCACTTTCTTTTTTCCTAAATAAATCTATTATTTCTTAATGGTGCATATTTGACATAATATATTTTCTTACTATTTGTCTAAAAAGTTTTACTTTTATTTTATTGAAGATAAATATTTTATATTTTATTAATAGGATTATTCCATTTATTTTATTAGATGGGAAATTTTGATCGTGTGAAATTTTAGATTGGTAGTTATTCATAATCTATGCTAAATATCTCATTATATTTTCTCCCAGCCCTCTTTGTGTCTGTTGAGGAGGCTCTACTGTCAGACTTATTGTTTTTCTTTATAGATGCATATTTGTTTTATTTTCCTAAATTAAGATTTTGGCTTTGCACGTATTTTTCAGCTAGTAAGTTGTAACTAAGTGTGACTTTAATTGGCATTTTCCCTTTTGGCAGTGGATGGCTTTTACAATTTGTAGATTGATGTCTTTTAACAGTTTTGAAAAATTATACAATAGTTTTCTACTAAAAATAGTTTTGGGTTTACTTTTCTTCCTCGATTGAATTCCGTGTATATGTATGTTTTGTGCTTTCATAAGATCCAACCCATGTTTAATACTCTGGGATTCTACATTATAGTTTTTCTTATGTTTGTTTCAGTTGACTATATTTTATCAAAATACGTTTTGGTCTAATATTTCACCTAAGTATATTGGGTTCTAAACTGTATTTCTCACTCCCTTAAAAGGTAGAATTTAATTTTATCTCTGTGGTGATGGTCTGCAGATTTAATATATATTTTGCACATTTCTTTTAATTGTATGAATAGTTATGACTACTCTAAAATTTCTTGTCTGCAAACTACAAAATGTTCATGTTTTAGTTTTCATTTTCTGTTATTTATTTTACAAGCTATCATAGTATTTAATAAACTTAGCTTATTTATTGGAATTGTAGAAGATCCAGAGTAGTATGGAATTTCACTGTAGACATTTTTGTGCTTGCTTCTAGGCTCTTAGAATCTGTCAAATTTTCTGATTTAGCTGCAAGTAGAGATGCTGACTTGTAGTTCATTTAATTTGCAAACTGAGGTAGCAGGAGTACTGGAGCTCAGAAGTTGTGCGCCATCTTGGATAGAATAAGTTTTATCAAAAAGAAAACATCTGCTCGCCCTAATTCAAGCAAAGATTAAGATAGAATAAGGTTCCTCACCAGGATCTGTCTACCTTTACTTGGGCCCACCTGATAGGATATAATCCTTCTTCAATTAAGGGTGCTTCTTCTTAGAGAATTAAGAACTCTGCTGCTTATTTTCTCATCACCTTTATATGGATAAAATTTCTGAGTTTCAATAGGTTCTGGTTGTTCTTTTAGGAAATAGACCCACACAAATTCAGATTTTGTAAAGTATCTAAAGAAGAAACCATGCTTTATTTTTTATACTACATTTTTTTCAGATTCTGTTTTCTTTCATCTCCAATTGGTTTGCTAGTCATGGGGGGAGTAGCATCCAAAATTTTGCTCATTATCTTCTCCCAGTGACCTCTCTCTCATTTTCTAGCATCAAAAATGGTGAAATACACTTTCCCAAAGTTTCTTCATCTTTACAGTCTTGGGTCCCTTAATACTTAACTTTCCTATCAATATTTCATTGCATTTGATGTTATGTGTTTGAGTTTCCCAAGTGAAACCTAATTTCTTTAAAGGTAGAAACAATTTTAATATGGAGATAAGTAGGACTCATAACCATAGTTGATGAAGATGAGGTTTCTCGGTAATAAAAAAATTAATGATAATTTGTTACTGAGCAAATATATTATGATTTTGTGAAACAATATTTTCACTATGTATAATACATGTAGGTTTTTCTAAATATTTATAGTAAATTGATATATTTTAAGATCCTATTTGGAGCCACATTGGTAAGCCAGAATGTCATTAGTTTTGCAACCATTTTCAATATGATAACTTCAATAGTCATCCTTTAGGCAGGATATTTTTTAAAAAATTGATCAACAGTTAAGAAGTAGAGGTCGGGGCCGGGAATTTAGCTCAGTGGTTCCGCCGCCTGCCTTGCAAGAGGAAGGATCCAAGTTCGATCCCCTGTACCAAAAAAAAAAAAAAAAAAAAAAGAAATAGAGGTCAAGCTGATATAATCTCACAACTGGTATTGCAAATGACACAATACATAGAGAGACACACAATTTTAATTGACTTGATATGAATATAAATATTATAGAAATAACTATTTTTAAAACTTAGATGAAGACCATAAGTAAACAGAAATGGTAGGGGAGATTAAAAGATATGTAAGAACAAATTTGTACATTCTTTTAGAAATAATTGAATTTTACCTCATTCAGTTTTACATATCCAATTACTTTTAAAGAGCTTGCTCTCTCTCTCTCTCTCTCTCTCTCTCTCTCTGTTTTCTTCCTTTCTGTTTCTTTTTCCCTATTCCACACTACAACCATACACATCATGCACAAAGGCAAAAACATATGAACAACATAATATAGTGAAACTGTAATAAAGCAATATTTGTCATGATATATTAAATAATACATTTTACACAGAAATTAGAGTCAAATTTGATCACATTTTACATACAATTATAATAATACAAAAATTTGTACAAATTATCACAGAATCCAAAAGATACTGATAAATCAAATGGCATGCTGCACTGTAATTTTTGAATAGTTTAGTATACAGTTGATGTTTTGAAGGTATTTAAAAATTTCTCATGTGAAGAAAATTGGAGATAATTTCAGTAAGAAAAGCAGGCTATAGACAACAGATTGAGTGCTGTGGAAATTCCTCAGTAGCAGCCATAGGACCAGTATCTTCTATAGCACAGAGGGCGGCAACAGCCATAACCATAGCCACCATAGCCAGAGGAACAGCCTAGGCCACCATAGTGGTAGCCCAGGCCACGACAGTAGTTGCAGCAGTAGCTCATGGTGTCAGGAGTGGACTGTTCAGTTAAGGATAAGGAAGTAGGTATCTTGAGTCTGGATGTCACTGTCTGCATGGGGTCTTTTATACCTCCTTGGTGGTGGGCGGGGAAACCACAGGCAGTGCAGCTTCATGTTATCTCACCAATGAGTTCCAGATTATGACATAAATATGTAGTTACTGAGAAAACAAGGCCCTCATAACAGAGATTGTTTTGCTGCTATCAGAAATTCATCATCATTTATGGGCCCTTGATATAAAACTCTTGATCTATTTTCAAGGATCTGGTTCATTCTATTTTTAGTCAATTTTGCACATATGACCTGATTACATGGTATGATACAAATCATAAAAATACTGTAGGTACACTATTTTTTATTTTTCCTTTGTTTCAGTTCCTCCACAGGAACATCTTCCCTCTCCTTTCCTCTCCTCTCTTCTCATCTCCTCTCTCTCTCTTCTCCTCTCCTTTCCTGTTCTTTTCTTTTCTTCTTGAATAATTGTATCTGTAGCAATCTATTTCCTGACCATTTCTGATGATGATTAAACTGTGCTATTGATAATTTGGTAGCAAGCTACTATCATATGTTTATACAGTGGACATTTAGTCTGACCTTATTCCTTGAGTAAATGTATTCAAATTTTCTAGAAAATAAATGGCCATTTTATGGAGAGAAATTCTATGTGGTCTATGTTTCCTTTTGTCACCTCAGGAAAACGTATTTTACATGTAACAGTGAAACACGCCAAGGTTAATTAGGATGCTCTGCCTTCAATCCTTACATATTTCTTTAAGTAATCTCCATTTATTCTCTCAGATTTTAGATGACAGATGAAAAATATTACTGGAAATAGAGATACTCAGTCATAGACATATTTTTCTCTTTTTTATAACTTTTAACTAAATTTTAAAATGTGATTGTCATAAAATAATTCAGATCTATTATTGGGTTAATGCCACATGAGTACTGAAATCATGCAGATCAATTTATGTGCCATCACACCAAATTTAGATTTTTGAGAGTTTTTATAGGAAGGAAAAAGATTCTTCTCCAGTTTGATAGTTGCTGAAGCAAATTTCCTCTGACTCCACAAATTCTACTTGTTATCATTGAACACCTACTTATCAGTGAGCTCTGAAACTATTGATAAGTGCTTGGATATAATAAAAATACCACCTTCCTCTATGGTTCTAGTTTAGATGGTTTGAAATATCTGAGAGAAATTCCCATGGTATTGTGTGGTCTCTCTCAACCACGCAATAGATATCTATTTGCTCTATCTACCATGTGCCAGTCATTTTAAAGACTTTTTTGTTAATTGAAATCTATTACTCTCTACATGTATCATCATATTACCATATCTTGCAAAAGAAGAAATGGAGAAACTTCCATTGTTTCAAAAGTAAAATAAAATATGTATTTTTTTCTTTTGAGTTGAAAAATGAATTAATTTTCTCAGTGGGTAAAATAAATATTTTTTCAAATAGGATAGATTTTTTAAGTGTGTAACTGTTTAGTATGTATATTACTGGCCAGTCAGAATTTCATTCATACTGTTGATTTTTAAAATATTAGGTGAGCTATCTAATTAATATTGTGTACAATTGAGCTGTGTTGTCATTTCCAAATCTGGAGATCCTTAGGAAAATACAAGTAGGTGTAAGAACATTTTGGGGGGTATTTCAGAGGAAAAAAACTAGAGTCATAAACTGTAAATGGTAGTATTAGAAGGAGGCAAATACTCAGCACATCGAAAACTGTTGTGCTGAACTGGTGAATAGGAGATCTTTTGGGAAGATTTTAATGTCAACCCCAGGACATCAGCAGCCTTGAGACAGGGGATTTATGGGAACCATACCTGCCATTCTATGCCATGTAGTGTACACATAGTTTCATGTGAGGATTAGGCAGCAGATTCTCCTCCCTGTGTCAAAGTTCTAAATAACTCAGCCTAAACTTAGGATATCAATACAAAGAAAGACAACACTTGGTATAGTGGTTGGAAAAGGATTATTTTGATGATCTCAGTGTCATTTAAAAGACTAATGAGAATATGATTCATAGACTAATCAAATGGAGCAGTGGTTTCTGAGTCTCGTTGAAACAGCTTAAACAGGACCAGAAATGAAAATTTCTGATATTTATATCCTTGAAATGAAGCAAGTCAAAATGTCAGAAGACATCCAAACAGTGTTGTTGCTTAACTATTCACCATGGAACTTTTGCTTGCTGCTTCTAAGGTATTAGAAAAGGTCAGGTCATCCTGATTCAATGGAGGACTAACATGAACTTAGGCTTCTGGAATTCCGGTTTTGATCTGTCAACAGTTTTTAGCCTCACTTATAGGGGATACTCCTTTGTCTCTTTCTTTTAAGACTGCTGCTTCCTAGGAGGTCCTGGACTCTAGTTATAATTTTTGTATCACCTTGATATACACAAAATTTCTATTTTTTAAATGTTTTCGTTATTCCCTTAGAAAACTGTCAAGAGAAGCTTGAGAATTCTTAAATATCCCAGGAAGAAATCTGATTCTGTATTAATTTCAGTATTCAACGAGCACACTATGTTTAAGAATGAGTCCTTCCTTATATGTCTACAGTTCTAGTTTGCTAGCCAAGAAAAAATAAATTGTATTGGCTATTTTTCACCATTAGTCTCTTGCTGCCTCCTCGAAACAAATTACTTTTCCAAAATGTCTTCATCTTTAGACTATTAGTTCTTTTGTTCCTTAGGTTTTCTATCAACATTTCATTGCATTTAATGTTGTCAGCTTGAGTTTCTCAAGTAAAACATAACTACATTACAGGTAAGAAAATTTTATTCCAGAGGAAATTATGATACCTAAGCTTGTACGTTTGCTAAAGATTGGAGTTCTGTGTAAAAAGAAAACAATTGAATACCAATGTGAGCGAATATCTCATGGTTTTAATAAATTCAACTTGCTATGTAATGCGTGAATTTTCTACATAGAATAAATTGGTATATTTCGAGGTTCTATTTGGCTGGTATTTTGGTAAGCCAGAATGTCACTAGTAATGATATTTTTAGTATGAAGATACCTATAGTCATCTGTAGTTGGGTATATTTTTTTAATTTAGGAAAGTGTACAGAGATAAAACTCTACTTGATATAATACAACCACTGTAGTTGCAAATGACAGAAATGTACAAATGAAAATAATTTTAAGCCATCTAAAGTAAAAATATTATTATAGTGTATAGTCATTTTTAAACCTACATGAAGAATGTAAGCAAAGAGGAAAAGAAAAAATAAGATAGATTTTATATGATCTGTTAGAAAGAAATTATAATTTATCCCATTCATTTTTATATACATAAAGACTGCAAAAAATCTGACACTATTTCTGTGTCTCTATCTCTGCTTCTATCTTTATCTATTTCTCCTTTTATCCCAATTCATAGACAAACACAAATGTCATTAATCACAAATGTCTATGCCAAATTGATGATGACTAATAGAACTATAAAAAGCAATATTTGTGATAAAATACAGTTTAACTATACATATCATTTGACACAGAAATTGACAGTCAGATTTGACCACATTTTACATAAGATTACACAAGTAATGCAAAAACTTTTCTACAAAATATGACACAATCCAGGTGATGGCAATGAATCAAAATGGCACATTGGATTGTTTTCAATTTTGGGGGGTAGTTTACTATATGGTTGGTATTTTAAATGTTTTGGTTGGAGATAATTTGGTTGGAGATAATTTTAGTCATATAGGTAAAGCTGCCGTGGAAATTCCTCAGTGGAAGCCATAGGACCAGTATCTTCTACAGCACAGGGATTGGTAACAGCTATAATCACAGCCACCATAGCCTCCAGAGCCACAGCCATAGCCACAGCCATAGCCACAGCCCAGGTCACCATAGTAATTGCCGTAGTAGCTCATGGTTTTAGAAGTGGAAGGTTCAGTGGAGGACCAGGAAGTAGGTATTTGAGTCTGGTTGTAATTGTATTCCAGGGCCTTTTATACCTCCTTGGTAGAAGGTAGGGAAAACCACAAACCGTAAAGCTTCATATTATCGCACTAATGTGCTTCATGCAAGGTCATGGATGTCTTCATTGGAAAAACAGGACCCAGATAACTGAAATAATTTTACTTCTATGTCAGAATTCCATGATTAATTTATAGACCTTTAAAACGAATCTTTTGTTCTACTTTTGAGGTCTGTCTTACTCTATATTTACTTAGGTAAATACCTATAACCTCTTCACATGGTATACTGCCCATCATGAAAATAAGCAAGTTATATTTATTTCTGTATTGTTTTGTTTCCATTTCTCCATAAGAAGGCTTTTTTTTTTGTATTGTTGATTTTGGGTTTTTTTCATGAAGTAAGACTTATTTGTAGCAACATATTTCCTGAGTATTGCTGATGAAGGATAAGCAAGTTATTGGTTATGCTAATTGACAAAGCCATGCTAAATTATACAGATTTGGCATTGATTTGCAAACCCTTCAGTAAATGTTTATTTCAATCTCTCCAAAAAATATATGGGCACTTTTTGGACAGAGCTCTGTATTCTCTATGCTTCTCTTCATCACCCCACATGAAGATGTTGTGGACAAATATGTGAAACACAGCTACATTAAGTTGGGTGCTCTGTCCTCACCTCTGGTGAATTTTTTAAACAGAGAACTCATTTGTCAACACGGATATCTTCCAGTTTCAGCAGTGGCAGGGACATGCCTCTTAATAAGCATGTGAATTGTATTCAATAGCATCCAAAGGACCAAGAAACCATGTATGCCTTTGAAGTCTTCAGATGATAGATGGAGTAGTGATGGATAAAGAATACATAATCAAGGAAACACTTTGGTTAAAATTGTTAATGATATTTATTAAAATATAATTCACTTAAAATGATAGAATTAGACCTATTATCAATGTACAGGTCAATGAGTTTGACAGAGAGCTCATTATAAATTATGTATCATCCTTCTAAATGTTAACTATTGCAAGATTCCACAACAATGTTAACAATTACAAGAACCCTCCATCTCATTCTATAGTTGCTGTGTCTTAATTTGCTCTCATCCCACAAAACCTGCCAGCAGGTCTCATCCATCTCTAAAGTCTCACTGTTACAGGAGGCCATTGTATGCAATTTCACTAATTGAGAAAATCTGCATGTATAAGTGATGGAAAATTAGGGCATGGGATCCCTTTTTGTTGTAAAACTCTCCTTAACTATGACTGATACAGTGTAGATAATGATCACTTTGTTGGAACAGAGTAATAGCTGAACAAGATGGGGCCACACTAAAATATATTTAATCAGATAAATCATAATTACTTTTAGCACAAGTGAAAAATATATTAATACATTATATACAAAAATGCAATAATCCACCTGTATGGTAGCTGATGGTGATTTATTCGAGTGACATGACTAAATTATAAGGGCTGTACTGCTCATGTCTTATGCAATCAAAAGAGAAAAGAAAAGACAAAACTTTGGAGATGGATATGTATATATAAGTACACATCTCCAGTTTCACTAATGCCCTTAATAGAATAAGTGGAATTTATTGAAGGTACATATTTTACTAACTCATCTGCTATTTAAGGGAACAACATGTTATTACTTAGGTGACATTAATAGAAGGCTTGCTATGTACCAGTCACGTTTAAGACAATGTATTTTACTAATAATATTTGTGCAATTATGCTTCTCGATATGTTTCTTTATTATAGCATTATATACTACAAGATGCAGCATATTACAATGTCATTTGAAAATAATAAATCACTCCAATGGAGCTCTATTAAACTGAATTATTTTAACTGTGCCCTTCCAGTATTTGGAATGATGGACATAAACCTTTAAATTGTTTACATTAGGATAGCACGGTTTTATATTCCCATAATAGATGAAGTATAAAACGTGATCAGAATCTGATGATAAAATGCTCTGCTATATGCAAAATGTTTGAGGAAAATATATTAATATAATGAAGTCATAGAAGAGATATATCTTATGCAAATAAGTGAACACTAAGATATATTTTAAAATATGCTAAAATTGTAAACAATGAGAATTAAACAAGCATTGTTTTTATAGAGAAACACAAATATACATTAAATTACATTGTCTAAATAATTTCCATGACTTTTAATATTGAAATCTAGTTTACCTGTTAAGAAAATCACAAGAAGTGAAATTTGAATTGTGCACTTCACATCATATGCCCTTTTAATGTCCTTATATATGTCCACAGCCAACTGTAAGATCTGTAAATCAGACTGTGTTTGGGTGAGGAGTTATTATTTTTTTCTATGCTTGAAGAATTGTCATTGTTCCTGTAGCTATGTATCTGTTCAAATGTTTGATGAGTCAGAGATGCCCGTATGATGCTTGGACCAAGTTTGATCTTTCTCAAATCTTGTCTGAGAAGACTGGTGCTTCGTGAAACACATCTTCACCTCAATGTCATTGTGTCCAGGGCTTTCCTAAGATGGGTAGTTGAATGAATGTAACAGAGGTAACCTTTTCTGATCCTTTATTTCTAAAAGCAGCAAGGGTAAAACACTGTATTAACAAAAGGAGCACAATAAAATATATAATTGATGAAAGCATCACATGACTAGTGAAAAAATCATCACTAAAATGGTACATAAAAACAGATCCTTGAGTTGATATCTTTTATCATTTATTGAAATGCAATTCTGTTCTATTTCATGTAAGTTTAGAAGATCCTATATAACAGTCATATATGAGTCTCTCATCAGGAAGTCCTATAAAACTCTTAATGTGCATACTAATATACTCAAAACTTTATTGTTTACTATAAGCTTGTGATATTTTAGGGCTGCAGATTATCTTTCGTTAATAGTAAAGTAGCTGGATACAAGGTCAATGCACAAAAATCAATAGCTTTCTTCTACATAAACAACAGACTCACTGACAAAGAGGGGAAACAGTTCCTTTCACAGTAGCATCAAAAAAACCGAAATACTAGGAATCAACCTAACAAAAGAAATCAAAGACCTCTTCTCTGAAAACAATAGCACTCTGAAAAGAGAGACTGAAGATGATATCAGAAAATGGACAGACATCCCTTGCTCCTGGGTCGGGAGAATCAACATAGTGAAAGTGGTCATACCTTCAAAGGTGCTATCCAGATTCAGTGAAATCCCAATTGAAATCCAAACCGTATATTTAACAAAACTAGAGAAAAAAAATCCAGAAATTCATTTGGAAGTAAAAGAGACCTAGAACAGCAAAAGCAATTCTAGATAACAGAGATATGGCAAGGGGAATCACAATCCCCAACTTGAAACTATACTACAAAGCTACTGTGATAAAAACAGCATGGTACTGGCAAAGAAACAGACCGGAGGACCAGTGGAACTGATTAGAAGATGCAGAAACAACACCAGACACACTCAGCCACCTCATTTTTGACAAAGAGGCCAAACACCCTCACTGAAGGAAAGATAGCCTCTTTAATAAATAGTGCTGGAAAAATTGGGTTTCAACTTGCCAAAGATTAAAACTACACCTGTATCTCTCACCATACACTAAACTAAAATAGAAATGGATTGAAGATCTAAACATTGAAACAGAGATGCTGAACTGGCTGGAACAGAGGTTAGGTAGAACTCTTGAACACATTGGTGTTGGAAAAGATTTTAAGAACAAAATCTCGGTTGCCTGTGAACTAGCACAAACAATCAACAAGTGAGATCTCTTCTTATTAGAAAGCTTCTGCACAGCAAGAGAAACCACCAGCAGTGTGAGGAGACAACCCACAATGTGTGTCTACTATCTAAAATCTATAAAGAACTGAAAAAAAACAGACCTTCCAAATTTAAAGACTCAAAACAAAAATGGGCATCTGAAATGAACAGACATTTCTCAGACAAAGAAGTAGAAATAGCAAATAAACATATGAAAAAATGTTCGATATCACTGGTCATTCAAGAGATGCAAATGAAAACAATGCTGAGATTCCACCTCATCCCAGAAAGAATGGCTGCTATCATGAAATCAACTAATAACAAATGGTGGTGGGGCTGTGGGGGAAGAGGAACACTGCTCCACTGCTGGTGGGAATGTAGACTGGTGCTACCCCTGTGGAAATCAGTATGGAGATACCTTAAAGAACTAGGACTGGAAGTCCCATTTGACCCCACTATTCTCCTGCTGGGGATCTTCCCCAAAGAATTAAAAGAATCATACCACAGTGATATATGTGCACCCATGTTTGTAGCAGCACAGTTTGTGATAGCTAAAACTAGGAAACAGCCCAAACCCCCATCAACCAGGGACAGGATAAAGAAAATGTGTTTTTTAAAAAAATAAAATTGAGTACTACTCAGCCATAAAAAATGAGAAACTAGAAACATTTATAACTAAATGGATGCACATTGAGGTGATACTCAAGTGAAATAAATAGGACACATATGTGTAAATACCAAATAGTTTGTCTAGTGTGAGAAACTGAAAGTGTAAATCAGGACTAAAATGTATAATAGATAATGTGAAATAGAAAGAAAAGGGGCAAAGGGGAAGGGGAAGTGGGACGGGTAGGGGAAAAGAAGGGAATGGAATTAATATGAGAAAATGAAAAAATGGAAACAAAGTCTTCGTAAATAGGAAGGGATGGATGGGTTGAAGGGAGGGCAAGGGGAATGGGGAAAAAGTAAGAACCAAGAGAGACTATATAAAGGTGAAACTTTCCAATGATGAATATCATTATATCATATACCTTAAATGTACCAATACAATTAATTTTTTTTTAAAGTTGCCTAGATTACAGCTGTACACCACGAGCCAGGCTTTTCTTTTTCTTTATATGATGTATTTAGAACATTTACATTTAAACTAATTATCAATATTTGAGAACTTAAACACACCCCTTTATTTTTTATTTTTTATTTTTCTGTACTTATTTTTTATTTATGTTTCTTCAAATAATTATTTTCCACACTCACCATTCCTAAATGTTGACATTACGATGTAATTGGGACTACTAGATATGACTTTGTATATCAGGGAAACTGGTGTCTCATAATCATTGAAAATATTTTCAAAAAATAAATGTATATTCAAAACAGCCAAAATGCTCTCCAGAAAAATGTTTCTGTTTCTGAGAATAAAGAAATCTCTGTAATGCCTATATTTTAATTTCCTGTGAAATACAGAAATATAACTAAGATCAAAAAATGAATCAATCTCTTTTAATGAAAAATTTGAGTTTCCCTGAACTATCATCAAATACAATTGTTCCTGATAGTTTGAAATGTAGCCTCAGTGGGTAAAAAAAATTGAAGTGAATAAAAATAGTACCATACAGAAGCACAGCAATAAATGGTTTAATTAAAATGTGCTGTGTGGGAATAAACTCAGAATAAGCACACCAAAATAGTAACATGGAAAAAGGGAATACCACTGTATAAAGTATTATTAAAATTGAGGTAACTATTCATTATAATTTTAGCTTATGTAAACTAGGTTTAGTATGAGGAAGATGTTGATAATGCAGTTTCTGTAGTTTACTGGAATGCACAGATTTAATTTATTGTGACTTGGGTACATGGGGGAGGCAAGTAAGGCAGTGTCTTCAGTCACAATTACTCAAACAAAATGGAAAAAAAAGAAAAGTGAATTAAAAAAATCCATACTAAGAATGAGTGATCCTGATCTTAATATGAAATTTACATTTTCTTCCCATGAATGTTGTTGAATTACAAATTATACAGAATTAAAATTAAGCATAATTTAAGAAAAAATGAAAATGTCATAACATATTTCACCCACAATGGAATATTTCACATTTCACCTTCTGCAGCTATTTCCCCATGTGTCCTGTCAGATAAGATTGAGCTGGATCCTCTATGCAGAGACACTGAGTGAAGAAACCCATGAAACCCAGTCATAGCCAATAAAGCCCACGAAGAGGCCAATAATCTTGGCTGATCTTGGAGGTGTTCCATAGAATCTATAGGACCAGAATCTTCCCAAACAGGACAGTAGCACCTGTGTCCACCCACACCCCAATTACACTCCTACATAGTAAATTACCATAGTAATTTGTGTAGAATCTTATGGTTTCAGGAGGGGATGACTCAGTCATGGAACAGGAAAAAACAGCCCCAGATGGATTACAATCATCTCCAAAAGATATCATTTTATTTCTAACAGCAAATTGTAAAAAGCAAGGGCAGTATTTACCACATCCCACCCGACTTTAATTCCCTAACTTAGTCTTCAAATAAGATTACTTTGCTAAAATGTCAGAATTTTTAGGTTATGGGAGAGATCATCAAACATTTTTACAAAGTACAGCTTGTTATTTATATTTTTGTTCCATGACTCACTAAACTTTTGTATTTTCTGGCTTTTCCAGTTTCATTGACTTGGTATGGCTTGTTTCAATATATCATTTTCTTCTTTCCTAATAAGGTTAGGACAGTAAAATTGGCTATTTTTGTGGTCAGCCTTTTATACTATGCTTATCTTGAATATCTTTTTCCATGAACTTAAAACATAAAAAATTAATATTTATTATTTATTTCAAATTGGGGGGGTATGTCCTTGTTTCTTGTCTGGATCACTTTTCTTCTACTTAAAAAACTGAGTTTTCTTACAATCAATTCTCAGTTGAATACATTTTCTCACTATTTATTATCTATGAGCATTTATTACTTATTTTTTATTTACACAGGTTTTATCAAGGTATTTATTTTTATATTGTTATCTGGACAATTTCAACTATAGTATCTTAAATTGAGAGTTACTTATAATCTATCCTTTGAAAATCATCATAATACCTCCCAGAGGTCTCACTGCTGCTGGCCCAGAGGTAGGGGCTTCTGAGCCACTGTCCCACTACTCCTAGCCCAGAGGAAGGGGCTTCTGGGCCACCATCCATCCCATCACTCCCAGCCCAGAGGTAGGGGCTTCTGGGGTGCTGTTCTCACTGCTCCTGGCTTAGAGGAAGGGGCTTCAGGGCCACCAACTGTCCCACCTCTCACAGTTCAGATGAGGTGACAGCACCCCCCGCCCTGGGTCAAAATAGGAAGACATGTAAATAAGTCTCAAAACCAGACTTCCAGATCACCTACAGCAACCCCAAAAGGAAATGAGATGGAACACTCTGATACTCAACCACCTGGACCCACCAAACTGGCAACAAAAGGGGATCTGGAAAAAATGAAATCAGAAATAATTTCTCAGATAACAGCAGAAATTGTCCTCATAGTGCAAGATATGATTAATAAACCTAGAGAGGAGCTAAGGAACATGATGAAATCCCAACATAGGAAAAAAACGGAATCCATAAAACAGATGCAAATAGATTTCCGGGAGATGAAAACTCCATTGAAAGTCTACACAGCAGAATGAGTCAATGTGAGGACAGAATTTCAGATATAGAAGTTAAGATTGCAATTAGTGACCAGGAAATGAAAAATTGCTTCAAAATTATAAGGGAACATGAGAAATCAATCCAGCAGCTGCTAGATGATGCAAAGAAGAATAACATAAGACTGATTGGAGTCAAAGAAGAAACAGAAGAGAGTGCAGATGACATAAAAAAACTCTTCACAGAAGTAATGGCAGAAAACTTCCCAAGGAGGGGAAAAGAACTTGACATACAGATAAGTGAGGCATAAAGGACTTCAAATAGCTTTGATCAAAAAAAATCTACACATAGGCATATAATTGTTAAGATTCCAGAAACTCAACAGAATAATTAAGTTCTACAAGCAGTTAGAGAAAAGGAACGAATCACATACAAAGGAAAGCCCATCAGAATCACAGCAGACTTCTCAACTCAAACACTTAAGGCAAGGAGAGCTTGGAGTGATATATTTCAAGCCCTACAGGAAAACAGCCTCCAACCCAGATTGATGTACCCTGCAAAACTATCTTTCAAAATTGATGGAGAAATAAGATGCTTTCATGACAAAGAGCACCTTAGGAACTTGGTGAATACCAAACCAGCACTCCAAAAAATGGTAGACAATATTCTAGGAAAAGACAATGAGGATCACAACCCCAGGAAGCACAGCAGAAAGAATTCATCAGGTGTGACAAGAAATTAAATGTAAAGAGGTAGAACCCAACAAAAAGAAAAAGTCATGACAATGACAAGTCAATACATTTCAGTTATAACCATCAATGTTAGTGGTCACAATTCACTAATCAAAAGAAATAGACTGGCAGAATGGGTCAAGAAGCAAAATCCAACAATATGCTACATACAAGAAACATACTTAATTGAAAATGAAACTCAAATACTGAAAGTTAAAGGGTGGAAAACAACACTCCATATGACAGGAATCTGAAAAGAAGCAGGAGTAGCTATCCTCTTTGAAGATCAAGTAGATTTCAAACCAACACTGATTAAGAGAAATGAAGAAGGACACTACATCCTTGTAAAGGGAACAATCCAAGAGGAAGAGATGACAATCATAAATATCTATGCACCAAACACTAGTGCACCCAACTATGTAATACAAATACTAGCGGACATGAAAAGTCATATATGCACTAAAGCAATTGTAGTGGGGGACCTCAACACCCCACTGTCACAAATAGATAGATCAACTAGACAAAAAAATCGGTAATGAGATAATAGAACTCAATCAAACTCTTGAACAAATGAACTTAACAGATGTTTACAGAGTCTTCCACCCCACAAAATCAGAATACACATTCTTCTCATCTGCACATGGGCCTTTCTCCAAAATAGACCACATACTCACATATAGAACATGTTTAAGTAAGTGCAAAGGAATTGAAGTTATCCCCTGTATATTATCAGACCACAGTGCAATGAAATTGGAGATCCATAGTAAAAGAAACTGGAAAAATTTCATAAACACGTGGAAATTGAACAACTCACTTCTGAATAACCAATGGGTCACAGAGGAAATTAAAGAAGAAATCAGACAGTTCCTTCAACTAAATGACAAGGAAAATACAACCTATTGGAATCTATGGGACACAATGAAAGCAGTCTTACGAGGGAAATTCATAGCAGTGAACACGCATATTAGGAAAACAGAACGAGCCCAATTAAACAACCTGATGCTGAACCTCAATCTTCTAGAAAAAGAAGAGCAGGACAAGCCCAAAGCTCATGAAAGGGAGGAAATGATAACAATCAGAGGAGAAATCAATGCAATGGAGATGAAGAGAATGATACAAAAAATCAATGAAGCCAAGAGTTGGTTCTTCGAAAGAATCAACAAAATTGACAAACCTTTAGCCAAACTTGTCAGAAAAAGGAAGGAAAAGGCCCAAATCCATGCAATTAGGAATGAAAAGGGTGAAATTACAGCAGACCCAGCAGAAACCCAGAGGATCATCAATACCTACTTCCAGAACCTATACACCAATAAGGTGGAGAACACAGAAGAAATGGACAGATTCCTAGATACATATGAATTACTAAAGTTGAATGAAGAAGACCTAAAAATTCTGAACAACCCAAAATCAAACAATGAAATTGAAAATGTAATTAAAAACTTATCAACTAAGAAAAGCCCAGGCCCTGATGGCTTCCCTGGACTGAAAGTTAAAGGGTGGAAAACAATACTCCAGGCAATGGGAACCTGAAAAAAGGCAGGAGTAGCTATCCTCTTTGCAGATCAAGTAGATTTCAAACCAACACTGATTAAGAGAGATGAAGAAGGACACTACATCCTTGTAAAGGGAACAATCTAACAGGGAGAGATGACAATCATAAATATCTATGCACCAAACACTAGTGCACCCAACTATATAATACAAATACTAAAGGACATGAAAAGTCATATATGCACTAAAACAATAGTAGTGGGGGACCTCAACACCCCACTGTCACAAATAGATAGATCAACTAGACAAAAGGAATGAAATACTAGAACTCAAACTCTTGAACAAATGAACTTAACAGATGTTTACAGAGTCTTCCACCCCACAAAATCAGAATACACATTCTTCTCATCTGCACATGGGTCATTCTCCAAAATAGATCACATACTCACACATAGAACATGTTTAAGTAAGTGCAAAGGAATTGAAGTTATCCCCTGTATATCATCAGACCATAGTGTGAAGAAATTGGAGATCCAGAGCAAAACAACCTCAAAAAATTTCGTTATACATGGAAATTGAACAACACACTTCTGAATAACCAATGGGTCATAGAGGAAATTAAAGAAGAAATCAGACAGTTCCTTCAACTAAATGACAAGGAAAATACAACATATTGGAATCTATGGGACACAATGAAAGCAGTCTTACGAGGGAAATTAATAGCACTGAATATGCATATTAGGAAAACAGAATGAGCCCAATTAAACAACCTGATGCTGAAACTCAAGCTTCTAGAAAAAGAAGAGTGGGACAAACCCAAAGCTGATACAAGGAGGAAATGATAAAGATCAGAGGAGAAATCAATGCAATGGAGACTAAGAGAACGATACAAAAAAATCAATGAAGCCAAGAGTTGGTTCTACGAAAGAATCAACAAACTTGACAAACCCTTAGCCAACCTTATCAGAAAAAGGAAAGAAAAGGCCCAAATTCGTGCAATTCGGAATGAAAAGGGTAAAATTACAAAGGACCCAGCAGAAATTCAGAGGATCATTGATACTTACTTCCAGAACCTATATGCCAATGATATGGAAAAGACAGAAGAAATGGACAGATCCCTAGATACATATGATTTACCAAAGTTTAACGAAGAAGACCTAAAAATTCTAAACAACTCAATATCAATCAATGAAAATGAAAACTTAATTAAAAACTTACCAAGAAAAGCCCAGGTCCTGATGGCTTCACTGCTGAATTCTACAAGATATTTAGAGAGGAACTACTGCAACTACTGTTTATACTCTTCAATGAAGTTGAAAGGGAAGCAATACTCCCAAATTCATTCCTGGAAGCCAGCAGCACCTTGATCCCCAAAGCAGAGAAAGACCCAACTGAAAAGGGGAACTATAGGCCAATCTCACTAATGAACATAGATGCAAAAATCCTTAATAAGATACTGGCAAATAGAATGCAGAAGATCATCAAGAAGATCATGCACACTGATCAAGTGGGATTCATCCCAGGGATGCAGGCATGGTTCAACAAATCAATGTAATTCACTGTATCAATAGAGCCAAGGACAGAAAGCATATGATTATCTCCATAGACACAGAAAAAGCGTTTGACAAAATCCAACATGCATTTATGATAAAAACTCTACAAAATATTGGAATAGATGGTCTCTACCTCAAACTGATAAAAGCCATCTATGAAAAACCAACAACCAGTATCATATGAAATGGTCAAAAACTGAAAGCCTTCACACTAAAATTAGGAACAAGACAAGGATGTCCACTATCCCCACTCTTGTTCAATATAGTTTTGGAAACATTAGCCACGGCAATTAGACAAGAAAAAGAAATAAAAGGAATAAAGATAGGAAATGAAGTCAAATTGTCATTATTTGCAGATGACATGATACTCTATATAGAAGACCCCAAGAACTCAACCAAAAGTCTTCTAGACTTAGTAACCAAATTCAGTCAAGTAGCTGGTTACAAGGTCAACACAGAAAAATCAATAATTTTCCTCTACACAAACAACAGACAGACTGAGAGAGAAATAAGGCAAATAATTCCTTTCAAAATAGCATCCAAAAAACTGAAATACCTAGGAATCAACCTAATGAAAGAAATCAAAGACCTCTTCTCTGAAAACTATAGCACTCTGAAAAGAGAGATTGAAGATGATATCAGAAAATGGACAGACATCCCCTGCTCCTCGGTAGGAGGGATCAGTACAGTGAAAATGGCCATACTTCCAAAGCTGCTATATAGATTCAATGCAATTCCAATTGAGATCCCAGCAGCATACTTCATGGACCTTGAGAAAACAATCCAAAACTTTTTTGCAACAAGAAGAAACTCAGAATACCAAAAGCAATTCTAGGTAACAGAGACATTGGCAGGGGGTATCACAGTCCCCAACTTGCAACTATACTATAATGCTACTGTGATAAAAACAGCATAGTACTGGAAAAGAAACAGACCTGAGGACCAGTGGAACAGATTAGAAGGTGCAGAAACAGTACCAGACACAGTCAGCCATCACATCTTTGATAAAGGAGCCAAACACCCTCACTGGAGGAAAGATAGCCTCTTTAATAAATGGTGCTGGAACAATTGCGTTTCAACTTGCCAAAGTTTAATACTCCACCTATATCTCTCACCATGCACTAAACTAAAATCAAAATGGATTAAAGATCTAAATATTAAAATAGAAATATTGAACCAGCTGGAACAGAGGTTATGTAGAGTTCCTGAAGACATTTTTGTAGGAAAAGATTTTATGAACAGAATATCAGTTGCCTGTGAACTAGCACAAACAATCAACAAGTGGGATCTCTTCTTATTAAAAAGCATCTGCACAGCAAGACAAATCACCAACAGTGTGAAGAGACAGCCTACAATGTGGGAAAAAATCTTCACCTTCTGTTCCTCAGACAAAGGTCTAGTATCTCGAATCTATAAAGAATTTTGAAAGATCAGACCTCCCAAATTTACAGACCCAATCCAATAATGGATATCAGAGATGAACAGACATTTCTCAGACAAAGAAGCAGAAATAGCAAATAAATACATAAGAAAATGTTCAACATCACTGGTCATTAGAGAGATACAAATGAAAACAATGCTGACATTTGACCTCACTCCAGCAAGAATGGCTGCTATCATGAAATCAACCAATAACAAATGCTGGTGGGGCTGTTGGGAAAGAGGAACACTGCTCCACTGCTGGTGGGAGTGTAGACTGGTGCAACTACTGTGGAAATCAGTATGGAGATACCTCAAAGAACTAGGACTGAAAGTCCCATTTGACCCTGCTATTCCCCTGCTGGGTACCTTCCCCAAAGAATTAAAAAAATCATACCACAGTGATGTATTTGCACCCCTATCCATAGCAGCAGAAATTGCAATAGCTGAAACTTGGAAACAGCCCAAATGCCCATCAACCAGAGACTAGATAAAAAAAAGTGTGGTTTTTTAAAATAAAATGGAGTACTACTCAGCCATAAAAAATTAGAAATTAAGAGACATTTATAGCTAAATGGATGCACATTGAAGTGATACTCTTAAGTGAAATGAATAGGACACACATGTATAAATACTGAATAGTTTCTCTAGTGTGAGAAACTGAAAGTGTAAATAAGGACTAAAAGGTGCAATAGGTAATGTGAAGTAGGAAGAGAAGGGGCAAAGGGGAAGGGGAAGTGGGAGAGGTAGGGGAAAGGAAAGAAGGGAATGGAAATAATAGGAGAATATGGAAAGAAAATCTTTATAAATAGGGAGGGATGGATGGGTTGAAGGGAGGGCTGGGCAAGGGTGAGAAATAAGAACCAAGAGAGACTATGTAAAGGTGCACCTTTCCAATGATGAATGTCATTATCTTGTATACCTAAAATGTACCAATGATTAGAATGAATAATCGATAATGTAAAATAGGAAGAAAAGGTCCAAAGGGCTAGGGGTAGTGAGAGGGGCAGGGGAAAGGAAAGAAGGGAAAGGAAAAATGATGAGAAATGGAAAAAATTGAAACAAAGTCTTTTTAAATAGGGAAGGGTGGAGGGGATGAAGGGAGGGCTAGGAATGGGGGAAAAATAAGAACAAAGGTGCATCATGCAAAGGTACAAGTTCCCAATGAGAAATGTAAATGTGTTGCATACCTAAAATGTACCAATAAAAGAATTTAAGTTAATTAATAATAATAATACAAAAATAATATCTCCCCACTTTCTTCTGATAAATTTTTAGTTATTCTTATTATAACTTGCAGATAATTTCTTTTGTGTAACTCCCCATATTATGATTTTCCATTTAATTTTCAGCTATCAAGTTATGTTTACATGTGATTTTAATTATATGTCTCCCTCTGGCAAGGCACAGCATTTAGTATATGTAGATTCAGGTATTTCAGCAGTTTTGGAAAATTATGTTCTTCTTTCAAAATGGCCAATGTCTCATTCTTTCCTTCCCTGTTGAACTCCGGTTACATGTACGCTTCTCCTTTTGGTGAATTATGACAATTCCTTTACAAACTCTTCCATATTCTTCTTTCTTTATTTTACATTCGGTACTGTTTTTCTATCTTTGAGCGCTCAAAAAATTTTGTAAAAGTCTGTTTATGTTTAATAATTGTGATTTTTCATAAACTAATATTCAATTCTTAAATACATTACTCATTTTCTCTTTTTAAGAAATAAATTTTAAATTTTTTTGGTATGTTTCTCCAATTTTAGTAGACATTTTATAAGTTTTCTTTACATTACATCAAAATTTTCTTATCTGCACAGCCCAATTTGTAACTCATGCTTTGATTATCTTTATGTTGTTCTTTTCCATGCTTCCATAGGATTCCACATCCCCATTTTTATTTTTTATCAGTACATATTAGCAGCACATAGTATTTACATTTTCTGTGTGAAGTTGGTATATGTACATAACATATTTTAATTATTTTTTTCATCCTGTTTCCTTCCCCTCCATTCCTCCTTCCTCCAGATTATGACTTTTTTCTCATTATATTAAAATTGTGGATGATACAGAAATACATTTTATTACACTATTGAGTTTTTGTTATTCCTAGGCTGTGATAAAAGGTCTGACTATTCTAATCCAGCAAGGATAAATACAAAATGAGGCTCCTGACATTTAGGTAATGGTCTGTTTTCATCTGCTGAGCCTCACCTAAGGGGAATATTACATTTTCTTTTTTAACTAAGGACTTTTTTTCTTAACTGGTCATAAATTCTACTGATAGTTTTCTTATCACCTTGATGTGTAAGAAAAAGTTTGTCAGATTTTCAAGTGATCTGCTCGGTCAGTCAGGCAACTGAACCTTGTGACATCAGAATTTGTAAAATATAGCAGGGGAAAACCTGGCTCTTTCTTAAGCACAGTATTCTCCCATCATGCTCTCATCAGGATTATGCACACCTGTGTCTACAAATGTGTTTTGCCATCCCAGGAAAAAAATAAATAGCCAAATCAAACAAAGACAGCTAAAATTCCATGACCCTTTCCCTAGTAGTAGCCTCTTGCCTGGATCCTAGAATCAAGAACTGCCCAGTATCAACTGACTTTTAAACAATTTACCCATATTCAAAGTAATATTTCTTTTATTATTTTTGTTTTTCAATCACCATTTCATTAAATATAATATTGTCAGTCTGACTAATCAACAGGTGGAAACATTTTTATTCTGGAGAAAATTAGCATGCATAGGCAAATACATTTAATAAAGACCACACTTTGGGGTAAAATAAATAATCTAGTATTGGTTTGATACTGTGCAACTATCTCACATTTTTGATATATTTACTTTCTATGCATAATATATATTCTTTTCTAAATAGGATAGTTTGGAATATTTTGAAGTGTTGTGCAGTTGCCGTGTTGGTAAGTCAAAATGTCATTATTAGTGCTGACATTTTCAATACGAAAATATCTATAGTCATTCTGTAGTTAGAGTATTTTTTGAAAATTGAGAAATATTTCACGGAGAAAGACCTCTAGCAGATGTTATAATCCAACCACTGGTGTTGCAAATGACACAAAGCATATAAATACTCAAAATTTTAAGTCATCTGATTTGAAAAAAATAAGGTAGAAAGTAAACTTTTCTAATATTTTGATGAAGAGAATAGTATAAAAGTGTAGAAGAGGTTTTGTATGATCTGTTTAAAAGAATTAATATTTTAGATTTCTAATGACCAAAAGAGATCTTTTTTTTGTTTCTTTTTTTCTTCTTTTGGTACTGGGGATTGAACTTGGGATCTTGCGCTTGTGAGGCAGGTGGCAGCACCACTGAGTTAAATCCCCAGCCCCACAAAAGAGAACTTTTATATCCCCATTCTTCCCTGCTCCATAAATAACCACAAATTTGAGACTAATCCCCTACAAATACATAAATATGTGTCAAATTGATAGAGACTATTTAGTAGAACTGTAGCAAAGAAATATTTACAATAGAATAAAGTTTAATAATATATATCTTTTCACATAAAAGCTTAAAGTCAAATTTTATCAGTTTCACAGGATTACAAAAATAAATCAGTAACTTCTCTACAAAGTAGCATGCAGTCCAAATAATGATAATGAATCACAGTGACATGACAAATTTCATTTATTTTTCTGAGAAGTGATAGTTCTAATTTTTGAAGATATATTAAAATTGTCTTGTGTGATGAAAATTGAAGATGATTACTAGGTAATCAGCAGGTTGTAGCCAGTAGGCTAAGAAACAGAAAATTCCTCAGTAGAAGTATTTTCTACACCACAGAGGCCAGTGACATCCATAGCCACAGCCACCATAGCCACCACAGCTATAACCACAGCCCATGCCACCATAGTAGTTGCCGTAGTAGCTCATGGTGTCAGGAATGGACTGTTCTGTTGAGGACCAGGAAGGAGGTGTCTTGTGTCTGATGTCCCCGTCTGCCTGGAGCCTTTTATACCTCTTGGTGGGAAAACCACAAGGAGTGCAGCATCATTCATACGATCTCACAATGAGCTTCAGACAAGGTCATAAATATGTACTTACTGAGAAATCAAGGACTTCATAACTGAAATAATTTTGCTCCTATGTCAGGATTCTATCCTTATTCATGAGGCCTTAAAGTGAGATTCTTGTTCTATTTTTAAGGCTGTAGCTCATTCTACATTTAGTAAGTTCAATGCATATGATTTGATTACATGGTATGAGACAATTTATGAAATTAGATATCTTATTTTCATTTTTGAATTGTTTTATTTCTATTCCTCCACCAAAAAGGTTATTGTTCTTTTGTTTTGTTGTTTTGCTTTATATTGTGGGACATTATCTATTTCTTGGGCATCACTCATGAAGTGTGAGCTAGTAACTGATTTCTAATTGGTAACATTGTGGTGAGTTACCAACATATTTAGTCATATTTTATGCTTATTTCTGAACCATTTTCTTTAGTAAATGTTATTTCTATCTGTCCTGAAAATAAATGACCATTTTATGGACAAAAATGCCATATAAGGTATACTTTCTTATCTAACATGAAGGTGTTGTAGATGTAACTGTAAAACACCATGGTTAAGTTGGATGCTTCATCATCAACCCTAATACATATTTTTTTTGAAACTAGAAGACTCATTTACTAGTAGAAATAGCATGAAGTTACAGCAGTGACATGCTTTTTAAGAGGTGTGTGAGTATATCCAAAGACAAAAAGCCATGGTCTCCTTTGCCATTTGGTGCCAATAGATGAAATATTGGTGGTGGAAATATTGTCAAAGTTGTCAATGAAATTTATTAAAATAAAATCGACATAAAACAGTGCAGAGCTATTAAGACTACAGCTCATTTGTTTGACAGAAAGAGCATAGAAATTGTGTTATCTTTGTAAAATTAGCTATTCAAAAATTTCATAAGGAAGAAGCTTCCACTATTTGTAGAATTACTGAATACAAATTTCCTTACACCACGAATACTGCCAGTAGTACTCGTTCTTTTTTTTCATCAAATACAGAAATAGTGCCAAATGCATAGACCTGGTAAAAAAGCTGGTTTTCCTAGGCTTCTAATTTAGATTATTAGCGATTTTAGATAGAAATTTGTGTCCCTGGGCCTCTCTCAACCACTCAGTTGTTATTTACCTTTTCTCAATCATGTTTCAATAATATTTAAAATGTTTTATTATTTGACATTGCAATAGGCCACTTTCCTATTGCTGAACACAATACCTGACACCTACAAATTAAGGGAGGTAAGTTTTGAATGCATTATGTTTTCAGTCTTTGATCAGCTGCTTCAAAGGTAGAAAGCTCATGGGGGAAGGAAATGGAGGAGTAAAACTCATTTTATGGTGACCAGAAAGGTGAGCTGGGGAACAGTGCAGAGAAGAACCTTACAGTACCCAAGTTTACATGTCCAAGACCCACCCAGATGTATGCAGTGGCATGTTTTATTAATCTAGTAGACATTTTTAATCCAATGAAGTTGACAGATTAGGACTAATGGTGGTAATATACCTCACGTCAACTTCACACCTAAACATATTTCCTTAAACCATACTTCATCTCCAAATAAAGATAATAAAATTCATAATTCCTCCTAACATAATGCAACTACCCCCATACACCTGGAAACATAATAGTCCCTTCCTCAAAGTCTCAACATGTACAGCACTTTTCAAAAGAACAAGTTACTACTGAAACTGAAGGCAAACTCCATAAAAAAGAAAAACCAGTTACATGGAACAAGGCAAAAATTGCCATTATGAAAGGAGAGAATAGAGTAATAGAAAAGAATTGGACTAAAACAATGCTGAAACCCAAGAGGGCAAACATTAAGTCCTAGAGCCCCATAAACAACATCTGGGGCACACAGTGGTAAAATGGGAGTTCCAAATGGCCTGGGGAGTCCTGGTCCTATAGCCTTACCATTGTACACCCTCTGGCCTCTGTGCTGGGCTGGATCCACTTATGCTCTGCAGCTTTCTTCAGCAGGCATTCCAAATTTCTGGGATCTCTGATTTCTTGGGGTCGCCACTGTAGCTTTGGCTTCATTCCTCCAGATTCACTAACTGCCCTCTCAGTGTATCCTTGTTGCCCTCCCAGCCCTTCCCTTGAAATCTGAGTGGAAGCCTTCCCGAATGCACCACTCTTACATGCTGTATACCAGTCAAACCAGCACCATATGGGTGAAGCCAAGCCCAGCTTGTAGCTCCATTTTAGCTGGGCTTCTTTGGATGAAGGCTGCAGCAGCATTTGAATACCTACATGGCTGAGCACCGAGAAAGGAATCTGGGGAATCAGTTCCCTAGGTCTTTCTAGGGCAGGCATTTAGGAAGAGAACTCTCTTCCTAAATGAAACGTTTATACATTTGTACCCTTGATCCTGTGATCAGTGGAATTTTGCTGATTCCTTGGATACTTTTGAAGCATTTTTCTTCTTGTCCCAATACAAAAGTATTTCATTTCTTTTTAATGGTGTTAATCTCTACTGGGCATACCTCCTCTGACCACAACTTAACATAGTTCCTTTGGGCAAAAATTTAAGTTTTTCAAGTTTCTCTGCTCTGTTTTTTGTCACTAATTCTTATTATAAATCGCTAAATTCAGCCACCATTGTCCATGCCATAGCCCGAACATTGAATTGTTTTGAAATTTCCTCCATCAGATTCATTGGTTCACCACTTTCAAACTCAGCCTCCTTTTAAGTCTCAGAATGTGTCCAAAATGTTCACAAATTTTCTGCCAGAGTATAACACGTATGGCCTTTAGTCTAACTGCTAATAGAGGTTCTTGTACCCAAATGAAGCCTCCTGAGCCCAGCTTTACTGTCTCCTTTCCTGTCAACCAAAATCACCCATTAGGCTCTGCTTATCACATGTTAGAGCTTCTCTAGCCCACATCACCAAACCTCTTCAAAAACCTCCCACAAACCAGTTCCAAAGGCTTCTATACTATACAGTCATATGTAGTCACATTCACCACCTCCTTTTCAGTATTAATCTTCTATATTAGTCAACTTTCCCAATTCTGGGTACAACACCCTACACCTACAATTTAAAGGAGGAAAGATTTAGCTGGTTCATGTTTTCAATCTATTATTGGCTGGCTCCAAGGCAGAAACATCAAGAGGGAAGAACCTGGAGGAGCAAAGCCACTCAGGCCATGATAACAAGGAACCAGAGCATGGTAACAGTGCCAAAGGAACTGCAAAGGGTATAGTACTCAAGGTCACACCTCCATGACTGCTCGAACACACCCAGGAGCAGGAGTTACCCAAACACTCCCAGGCACATGCTTTACTAACCTACTAGGCCTAAGCCAATTGAGTGACAGATCTGGATTAACAGTCACAGACACTTATTAGTGTTCCTTTTTCTTCTTTAATGGATTCTTTTGTCCATAGCTTGAAACACAGGAAATGGTGAAAGGGCATTAGAGAGATTTCCTGTTTTTGAAAAGTAAAAATTTCTTTTCTTTTAAATAGGAAAATAAATCATTTTTATTCATTGGGTGAAATATTTATCTAGTGTTATACATATTGAATATTTGTTCAAATAATTAAGACAGATTTTTATTGCCCAAATAATTCATGGGGGTATGCTTATCTGATAGAATTTCATTATCAGCATAACTCAGGGATAGGAATCAATAATAGAGGACTTGGCTAACATGCAGCAGTCCTGGGCTCAATCTCAAGTTTTAGGAAAAAAGGAATTAAGTTTTCAAATATGATGACTAAACAAGCTTTTGGTAAGATATAATTTCTTAGAAAACTGATATATTTCCAAGATGTTATATTGCTTGTAAATTTACTTAATCAAGCCAATTTTTGTGTGATTCATATCATATCATTTAAAATTCCATTGTCTCATTGTTATTTATGAATATTATTGATATTTTTAAGAAAAAAATAGGATAAATAGGAAAATCCACTTTGGGGACTTCAAAGCAAAATTAAGAATCATAAGATCTGAGAAATCATGGTATGAGGGGAAGATTGTGACTCCAGCCACTAAAGAGTGTTATTCTGGGCTTGTGTGTTAGTAAATTTTCCATCATTACAATGAAATTCCTCACATAATCAACCTACAAATGACAAAAGGTTATTTTTGTTTACTTCTTTGGAGGGTGCAGTCCATGGTCTACTTCCCCTGGTCCTTGGAGGTAAAATGAGGATATGTGGGGAGCAAAACTGTGCATCTCATAGTCAGGGAACAACAGAGTAAAAGGAAGGCACAAGGATGTCACAATCCATCTTGGAGATATTTCATTGTGTGTGAAGGATCTACAAGGTGCCTCCAGTTCTCAAAGGTTTTAGAGCATCCCAATAGCACCAACCTGGGTACCATACCTTTAATACAAGATCTTTTGGGAGACATTTAAGATCTAAGCTCTAGAGGCTCATCATTAGTAGATTTTATGGAAATATTTTAACTTCAAACATGAGGAAGCAAGCAGCTGACTGTCAAGATTTTATCTACATTGTACATGCCATTTAGATGGCAAGTAGAGAGTAGGTTTCTTTTTTTTTCCTTTTTTTTTCTTTTCCCAATTAACTTTATTGGTACATTTTAGGTATAAAATGCAGTTACATTCATCATTGGGATCTTGTACCATTACATGAGTCTCTTGCTTCTTATTTTTTCCCCTTTCCTTGCCCTCCCTTCACCCCCTCCACCCTTCCCTATTTGCAAAGACCTTGTTTCCATTTTTTTCCTCTTCTCATATTTTTTCCTTTCCCTTTTATCCCTTCCCCTACCCCTCACAATTACCCTGCTCTTTTAGACCTTTTCTTCCTGTTACACAGTATCAGTTATACATTTTTTAAAATTACAATATTAAGATCTAGGAGACATTACGAGCTCAGTGGACCATATATGTGTGGTTCTATTTCTAGATTCTCTGTTTTATTCAAATGATCTATATGTCTTTCCTTACACCAACACTGCCTTGATTACTGTAGCTTTAGAAGAAGTCTTAAAATTAGGTATTAAATGTCTTCCAACACTGTTTTTGTTTTTGTTTTTAACATTTCTAGGTCCATTATACTCCTACATAACTTTTAAATTTCAATATCCAATTCTTCATTTACAGCAAGTATACACAGACCTGAATTTTTATATATACCTTGTGTTTTCTAATCCTGCTAAATTCAAGTAGAAGTTCTAGGGAATCCTAGAGATTTCTTAGTATTTTTTCTGTAGATGATCATTTCATCTACATAGAAAGATTTTGCTTCTGCCATGCCAATCCTATCCTAGTTGTGTCATTTTATTGCCAGACTATTTTGGTGGGGCCTAGGTTTCAAAGTTTAATGGACAGGTGAACAGTAACCATACCTGCCCTTGCTCCCCACCTTAAGGAGAAAGCATTGTATCTTCTCCATTCATATAAGGTGTTCTCACTGGAAGTATGGAGTATATGTCTTTAATCTGTTGAGAAGGTTCAGTTCTACTTCTAGTCTCCTGATAGCTTTTTACCATGAACAGCTGTAGAATTTAGTCCAATACTTTTTCTCCAACTAGTGACAGGATCATATGGCTTTTTCCTTTCCTCTGTTAAAATGATGACTTTTGGGGGTGGATCTTCCAATGCTGAACCAACACTGCCATCCCTATAACAAAACCACTTTCTACATCCTGCCAGATCTGACTTTTAATAGTTTGTTTTGTTAAACAAATTTCTATCTCTGTTCATACTTTTTTCTTCTATTATCTTTATCCAGTTTTAGGATTAGCACAATGTTGAGTTCCTAAATATGAGGGGAGAAGTGTTTCTTCTCTTTTCTGCTTTAATTGTTTGATATAATTTATCAGTTAAAATGTATATGAGCCTGCTGTTGTCATATAGGTAGGTTTTCAAGCTAGGAATATACTTTCTTTAATAAGTGCTATTCAAATTTTATATTTCCTCCAGAGTTAGTTTCATTAATTTGTCTTCCAAGGTACTTCTTAGAAGTTGTCAGATTTATTTCAAAAAAGATTTTTGTAATGTGCTTTCTATATCCTTTTAAATTCTGTAAAATCTGAGAGTAGGGTTCTTCTCTTCTGAGGCACCATACTAAGAAATTCAGCCAACATTTACAGCATCAATAAATAGATAAGGCAGGGTTTGTTTAATAATGGTAGGAAAAAAGGACTTTTGGTTGACAAGAACATGATTTTAAAATTTAGAATATGAGCATATATTGGCAATCTGATCATGTGTAGCTGTGGCTTCTGAATCACGTCGTTCCAGGTTAGTAACGACCTTAGGTCAAAAAAATAGATGTTCAGATTGTGAAAATTTTAATTATATCCAAACTTCAGAAGCTTTCCAAAGACAACGTTATTCAGCATTTTTTTCCCTTTGTCTCTATCTCTGTGCTTTTCTCACTATATACCTTTGTTCTTCTCTCTGACATATACACATACGTAAAAAATCAAAAGAAGGAAAAATAATGGATGATAATGTAAATATGATGAAGTACAAATTTACAAATGAGCATAGCTTATAAAATATTATTTTTATTTTTTCATATGAAATAACATACATAAAGACAAATGATATAGTGTAAAGCTTTTGTATACATTATAAATTATCCCATTTAGGTTAACTGAAATTGGAAATATGAAATCTTCATTATTTTTTTCATAATGGTCACAGAAGAATTTGTTACTTTTGGTATAAGTATTGATGTGAGGTTAATTAGGAAACAAGTAAATGTGTCCTGTAGGTCAAGCTGCTCAGGTAGAACCCTAATAGAACCAACTGCACCAGGATATTGTCCTGAAAATAAGTAGACCATAATCAAAAATTTGGCATCACAGAGGTTTCCATTATGGCTCATGTGGTCAGAAATTGAAAGTCAGTCAAGTAATAGAGGACTGGGTTTCTCAGATTGAATGTTGACAACTGCACAGTGAAGAGTCTTTTAAATATTCTGTTGTTGGTTTCACAATATATGATCAGTGCTATACTTATAATTCAGAATGATGACTCAAATAAGATTTTAGCAGCCAACAAACAGGTGAATTATTTCATTTTTGTAAGTAATGTATTAATATATTTTTATCTTGTGTTCGAAAGTAAATAAAATTTACTTTATTTAAAGATAATTTGTTCAAGCCGATCTCATTAACTTGGTGTACTGTCCAAACAAAGTGATTATTATCTATTAGACACCTATCATATTTAAAGATGGTTAGAAAAAAAAAGGTTACCCAAGCCTGAATTTCCTATCACCCCTGCAGACTCACAAAGGTGGTGTACTACACAATATATGATCATTTAGATAGTGAGATTCTGTTGATCAGTGTGTGTATAGAACTGTAAGCCTCCAGTTCCTCTTATGCTCCCAATTGAACTAATGGAATTCATTAAGGTTACACAGTTTTGTTTGCACCATCATTTAAGAAAATGACATTCCCTCATTTAGGTGATATTCACTGAGGGCCAACTCTATGCTAATTACTTTTACATTAATGAATTATATTGCTATTATCATTGAGATTAAGGTCCCCAATTAAGATCTGTTTTCTCATTCACAGCATTATGTGCTATAAATTATAGCAAAGTTGCAAAGCCATTGGAAAATGATAAATTATTCCTGGAAGCTACATTAAATTCAATTATTTTAATTGGAGACATCCAATGTTGAGATGATGAAAAGGTACTTCCAAAATGCTTGCTGTAGGATGATGAGGTTTTGTAACATCATACAAATGAAATAAAAAAACGGTCAGAATCTAATGATAAAGCAAATGCACTTTATGTTAGATATTTGAAGTAACAAATATTAAAATAATAGTTTCTTAAATTAAAAAATTAATCCTGTGCAAAATAGTAAATACACTTAGGAAAATAGAAATATACATGAGTTTGGACTAGTCTAAATAATACCCAGAAATCCTAATATTGGAGACATAACAAATTTGCTTATAAGAAGACAAAAAAGTGAAGTTTAAAAAGAAAATGTGAAGTTTTAAACTTGTGAACCTCAAAATATATAAACATTCCTGTTCCCTACATATATCCACAGCCAATTCTCAGATTGCAACTCAGAGTGAGTTTGGATTTGTGGGTATAGAAATTGTTCCTGTAATTAATTCTCAGGAATTATTGTCAGTCTTAGATTTTTTTTTTTTCCTGCAGAGTGAACTCTGAACAGTGTTTGATGAGTCAGAGACCCATGGATCTTCAAATATTATTTGACAAGACCAGTGCTTTGTGAAGCCAGATCTTCACTTCAATGAGACTGCTTCAGGGCTGTCTTTAAGGTGAACATTTAAATGTAATGGAGCTCACATTTTCTTATTCCTTATGGATATCAATGGCAAAAGCACGACGCTGTATGAACAAAAAGAGCACAACAAAGTATTTGATTGAATGAAACCCTGCCTCAGATGATAGTTGAAGAACACCACTAAGATTATATACACAAGTATAACCTTGAATTAATGTATTTTTATCAACTATTAAATACAATTGCGTTCCATTTTGTTTAAAGTTTACAAAGATAGTATCAGTCAATTCTAATTCTCTCATCAGATGAGGTAAAAGAGCTCTCAATATAATTAAGTTGAATTTGTTCCATAAATATCTATTGTTTATGACAATCTAGTAAAAATATTTTAGGATTATAGATAATTGTCTTTTATTAGCACTTTTTAGACATCAAATGATTCTTAATATGATAAGCTTTTAGAAATTTTTGAAGGATAAATTTTCAGTTGAATACTGTAATGTATATTGTGTTTAAATGATTTATCACATTTCATGATGTTGTATATATTCCAGGTTTCAAAAATCATTTCCAAATTTTGCTTTCAGTTTGTCCACAGGCATTGTTTTTTGGGTTTTTTTTTCCTTAAATTCTTTTATTGGTACATTTTAGGTAATGGGGAAAAATAAGGCATTGATCTTTTAAAATATCTTTGGTATCATTCACATTTCAAATATAAATGGATATACACTTGTATTTTATTCCAAATATTAAAGTTTTTTACAAATTAAATTTTTAAAAAATCATGCATTCAAAATGAGACACCAGCAGATTTCATCAGAGAAAATGTTATTTTCCATTGTTTTGTACTGGGATATAGGCACTGGAGGAAATTTGAAGTGAGTTGGAAAATGAGTTTTTGTGTCTTCAGAGGAAATCCTAGAGTTACAAATGAGTATCCAGTGATTTAAAAGGAAATGAAGTAATTCCTGATGTTAAAATTTCCTTTTTATTGATATGTTAATTACTCACTTCACAGGAAGAGTGGGAGAGTGATCTGTATTAGACATTCAAGCAACAAACATTTAAGCAGGCTCTGTATTGAGGGCTGGAGCCAACATGTTTCAGATCAGAGTCTGTTTTACTATCTTTTTGCATTTAGTGACATGCTTTAAATCAGAAGTAGTGGGGTAATATTTAAACTGGGGAAATCTGAGGACACCACAAATCAGAATTTCTCTTGTCCTCCCAAGAATGGTTTGGTAACAGGCCAGGAAGGCACATGGAAACTATATGTTTGTTGAGGGTGAAGATTTGGAAAAGAGTTATCCATGCAGAAATGTGAAAATAGAGAGCAAGGGTCTAAGATTCTATGATAATTAGAGGGAGAGCCAACTAAACAATCACAAAAATAAAATTTTTAAATACTGATAAGATACACTTGCTTTCCTAATATCAGTATTGCCTGAGGATGCTCCAAAGAATGTTCTTCCTTTCATATTTTCTTCTATTCCATTCTATTTATTAGATCACCCAAAACATAGCCCCCCCCCCACACACACACCAAGATAAGTAAATTTAAATTCTACAAATCCATATTTTCAGTAAGATAAAATTTTATTATAATAAAAAGTTACATTTTCTCACCTAAAAGTTGTTGATCAAAAATTTTAATGGCAGCACAATATCAAAGAAAAAGGTTTTCCAAAATTTGTGAAATATTTGAGATGATTTCAAGGACCAAAGGAGAGTTGTAGAATGTCGATAATTTTTTTTAGATACATCAGGATGAATTTGACATTTTAGAATAAGCAAAGAAAGTATCCATATGAAGAGTCATGGGGATAGATTCAGAGAGCCCAAATGAAGGAGACCAATGGCTTGACTTTCAGAGTTTCTCAGTAAAAGCCATAGGACCAGTCTCTCCCACAGCAAGAGGAGCAGCAGCAGGCATATCCATAACTGTCACAGCCATACCTGTAGACTAGAGCTCCATAGCCACAGCCATAACTAAGGAAACCACAGCCCAGGCCATGAAAGCTGCATTCCAAACCTCCTCTGTATTAGTTGCTATAGTACCACATGGTGTCAGAAGTGGGAAATTGTGGTGAGAACAGAGAAAGTTTCGGCACCATCTGGTCTTTCTTATACATTCTCAGAGATAGGAGGGACACATAACAAGACCTCCTGATCACATACAGTATTTCCTACTAATTTTTATTAGTGCACTTACTGAATCTTTGTTTCATTAAAGAATATAAAACTCTTGTAAGCAAGACATCTTTGTAACTGAGTCAACATTCCTATAAAAATCACGTGCTTTTAAAGTGTTTTTTCTTATTTGCATGTAAAAGCCATACCAATCTTTTGTTTATTTTGAAGTATCTGACAACTTTTTACCTAGTTACACCATTGATTAAGCTTTAAATGTTGATATTTAAATTGAAATCATTACTTATGCATCTGTTTTGTGGGGATCTTCTACAAAAAGAAAAATGAGCTTCAAGAAAGGTAAGCTTTTCTTGCTTGTTATTTTCTTTTATAAGTAAATTCTCATGCATACATATAAGTACATTAAATATTAAATATAAACATATTCCAAGGATTGCTTAATAACTGTCAATATTCTGCCATTAGTTCCCTTTCTTCCTGTGTAACATTTGGAGTTATTTCTTTAGTTCTGCTGAATATATTAAAATAAATCTAGAGAATGCAGCGTTTTTCACCTAAAATTTATCTTTGTAAAAGTGTGACTTGTAACCATGTTATTTTGTGAATGTCTGTGTGTACATATATATTTACATATATATTTATTTGTATATATTCTGCATAAATTAAAATGTAACTTATGTATACACTCTCACTCACTAATCATAAAGGATATTCAAATTAAAAACTGCTGGCATACAAGAGCCTCCTTTGACCTGAAAATTATTTTACACCTTCTGAAGAAAGGTGTTTTCCCACGGTTTCAAGACAAAGTAGTCATGATCTCATGGTTTGGGTCTTAATCTTACTTGGGAGTCACCTGGGGGAGTCAGAAGTGTGATAGCCAACCTGACTTCATTTGTGTAAAATTGAGTGATTCCAGGTTGTCATCTTCCCTTTCCTCCCCATCTTGGGAGTCCCCTCAGTTAATGCATAACAGACTGCTGCATCCTATGTGAGCCTGCATCTATATGTTATCTTTGTGACCTTTTGATAGAGAAATCTGTAGCTATGTTATCTTTACAACCTTGTAAACAGGATATTCCACACCTGTATGATATTTTGTTTTTACTAAACTGTGTGAAACTTCTCCTGTCCCCCACTAATTTAGAAAAGTTCTGCTCCTGTGAAATTCCTCTCAAGCTCCCACTCTTCCTGAGCCATCCAATTAGAAGAGCTGCTTGAAAGGACCCCACAAGTTGCTTTTCCTTTGTTGAGAGATTTTCTGGCTCAAGCCACTCTTGATTGCTGGTTTATGACAATAATAAAGGACTAAATTTGATTCAAAGTGTGGTGCATCTCTATAGTTCCAACTCACCTGCACTTCATGAAGACAGGAGTATCTCATGTAAATTCTAGATCATAGAATAGAGAACATTATGATGCATGAAATGTCTTCATTAAATAATTAATATCTGAGATGTTCTTCACTGACACCCCTGCAGCCTAGATTGCAAGCAAGGGATATTCATGTAGAGAATAAACGTTGCAGAGTATTCAAGTGACTTAAATCTGGTAGGATCATATTTTGACAACTCAGTACTAGTTCTACTCTTTCTAATGCTGTGCTTACCAGAAACTTGCTTAGTCAGAACACCTTGACCACAGGGTTTTTGTTTATGTTTACTTACAACCAATGATAGGTGTTTGTAAGAGATGCGAAAGTTAGAGTAGGTCAAAATCATGTTATACTTGTGACAAGTATGGAAGGAGTCATGACTTTAGATATTTGTAAGGTTTGTCTATACTGTAGATATTTTCTTAAGAATTATTCATTTCATAAAGAAAGAAACCCACCCAATTAAAATTATTTTCCCTCTAATTCCTACAAATTTGTGACTTTGAAGTCTAACGGAGAATATGTAAAGTAGTGAGCATATTCACTACTTACTTCTCTCTTGCACTTCTAGTGGCTATTAAGTACTGTTTTCACTCACTATATATATAAAATGTTTTCATTTTTTTCTGACAAAACATTGTTGGATAATGCGTCATCCTCATGATGTATATCTAATCACAGATAAATTGTTTAGAACACAGTCCCATGGAGCGAATGAATGTTAGGGTATTCTCTGAAGGAGGCTATGCCCTACAAGGGAGACAGAAAAAGGAAAGAAGCATTTGTTCATTGCAATGGAGGGTTCAAAATATAATTGCTGTAATTCATGAATTGTGAATTTTGGCCAGTTCTTAGACAATCTTTGTACAATTTCCCATAATCTATCCCTGCACAAAGATTTTCATATGCCAAAGTTTGTTTTAAATTTTTCTTTTCTTTTTTAAATTTCTTCCCCACTATTTTGAATTGTCAGTATTACTTTTTATAATTTTACACTGTGTATTCTAGCTTCACATAATTTATTATTGTAGAAGTATACATTGCTTAATGACTTTCAGATGGTTCTAATTTTTATGCAGGTTTTGCAAATTCCACATCATAAAAGCACAATGTCACATTATAAGTTATATGTATGCATCGTGTCTGTGTAAAAATATTGAAAGTTCCTCTGTAACTGAAAAAATGTCTATGTATGTGAAAAACAAAAATTTTCAGGATCTTTTCTCCTCAGACTCATCACTTTTAATATCAAATTTATGAAATTTTCAAAAGACTTTATAAAGTATTTCAGATGACCACAATTAAAAAGGTAGGTATCCATAATTACCAAGCACAGCTATGTGTTTATATATTTCACTTTTTGGACTATATCCTTATGAGTATGGCTCATTTACTCATAACAGTTATACATACCCAGTTATTGTTAGTGTGTCTAGTTTGTTTATTCTTGAAAGAATATGTTTCTTATTATTCCCTATTTGTTGAATAACATAGCCTGTGAACTTCTCTGTAATGATTTGATGTGTCTTTCAAGTAAATCTCTTTTTAAAAATGTAAATAAATTTTCTTTAAATAATTCAAAGTACTTTTTGGCAGAATTTTATTGTGAGATTTTTATAATTTGAAATTTTCAGTTTTAGGGATTTTTATCTTTTTGGACATCCACATTTGGGATTGCGGCCTAAACACTCAAAGGAGGCATTGATTTCTGGGACTGGAACTTATGAAATCTGTAGCTTTTGTACCGATTTTCTTGGAAACTGGCCACAGCTGCCATGAAAGCCATTCTGGCCTCATCTCCTGGAGAATACATGACTACATTAAAGGAAACTGAAGCACATCAACATACAGCTAGCCAAGCCCCCACATGTAAGCCCCCAACATGTAAAGGAGCATCCTAACTAAGATTGCAACTAACTTGGCCTGTGGTGGCTGGAAAATTGAGTGAAGCCACTTACAGTGTGATAAACTGCTTAGCTGAGTTGAAAAAGCTGACATGAAAAACAGTTGATATAATTTTATTTAATCTGCAAATATTCAACAGGCTCTAATAATATGTTTCAGCTTGAACTTTTCCATTTTCTCCATTGAAAACCTTTTCTTACTTGAAGTATTCTCTTCATTCTCATATCAGAGATTTACCACTAAAGTTTTGAAGTATCATTCAGCTTCATAAGATTGTTAACAAAATAAAAAGCTTGAAATTCTGAAATAGCAGGCCTAAGCAATGTATGCTTCTTTTTTATATCAATATTTTCTTCTATGACCATTTTAATAACACAAATATTTTGCATAGTTTCAAAGCTGCAACCTTAAACCATGGATGATAAAAATAAAAATGATGATATTTCGTTTCATTACTAAAATTGCATTTTCATGAAAACTACTGAAGTAACATTTTAAAAATAGTACCACACAAGAACATATTAAAGAATTGATAAAGGTTTTCCAACAATGTACAGAAAAAAACATTGTATTTTTGTTAGAGAATTTTACATACACAATCCAATTCTTTCATCATCAACTTCAGGGAGTTTTATTCTGTAATTCTTTATCATGTATCCATGGCCCCAGAAATGAAGGATGAAGAATAGTGGAGTAAAAACCCTAGTGAATTTATCATTTTTCCTCACCTGACATTGACAAGTCTTTGAATTTGAGTGTTGAGAGAATGTGTAAACATTTTAATAGTTATCCTTTCTCACATGCTCCTAATTTTAAAAGTATAAAATTCACATAAAACATTTTTAAAAGGTTGAACAGCCTTAATCATTAATTTGTCTTCACTTTATTCATTCAAATGAAAACAAAATTTTTTACTTTTCCCAGGAACTGTCCTAGGTGCTGAATCATGTAAATTATAGCCATAGCATTGCATTCTTGGAATTGTCTTATTTCTCTCAAAAAATGGGTTGTGAAATTTGCACAAACCCTTTTAAGAAAACTCCACTATACCAGAAAGACACATAGTTTAAAATATTTTGTATGATGAGAAAATGAGCCATGGTTTCCAACACTTTTGGAAAATCATAAATGCTCTTAAGTGAATTTTTAACTTATTTTAAAAATTAATTTAAATTTGCAATTCTCATACTATTTTCTGGCCACTGTGTTTTTCTTAAAGAATAATATTTGCAACATTCAATATATTCATATTTCAAAGTTTGAAGTCCTTCATCAATCATTTTTGGGAAAGGTTCACAATTAAAAATGAAGGTCGAAATAACATATAGTGTTAGGCCAAAATGTATCTTAGATTGATGTTGAAATCACAGTTTTATTTAATATGAATGTTTTTATATTCTCAAAATCTGTGAATATAAAGCTCATAACCACTCTTCTGTGAAAACATTGTCCTCGTATTTTGCCTGATATGGTCATGTGTTAATAGGATGGCATACTCTAGAAAATTTCAAAGATAAAACAATGCACAGATCTACCACGTACGCTAACATTGGACATGACATATGTTTTGAGAAAATAAGGTAGTTATTTAGAGTGAGGTGAAAGTAGAAATACAAATACAAAAACAAAGAGGTACAGTTCTAAATACTCAAATGTATAGGAAAAGAGCCAGACAGCCCAAGATTATTGAAAACAGAACATGGTGATGTGAAATATGCATACTGTTGTGGGATTTTATTCATTAAAAATTTAGCATAGAGGCTAGTGCTTTAAAAGACTAGGTGTGGATAGTTGTAGCAATGACAGATTAATAAAAATCAAGTTTTATTTAGAAGTAGCTTGTCATTAGACTTTTGACTTTTGACATCTTATACCTTGTAGGTAATGTTTCTGTCACAATCATATCTTCTCATACATATGTATCTATAACAAGTGTAGCAAACACAATATAAAAGATAGTAATACTATCAATTCAGGAGATTTTATTGAAAATTGAAATAAAATTATTCTCATAGGAGGAATGTTGAACAAATTACATGCAGGGTAATAAATGTTCTATAGTAACAAGCAAGAAAAATTCCTATATAAAGAAAGACATTCCAGATGCTTACATTCAATTGAGATGATGAATGCAGAACTTAAACTGTTATCTCCACATCAATTAGCCTAACATGGACTGTTGTTATGGGAAAAAGAGAAGAACCCAGAAAGTTGAGTTGGGCAATAGCAGGACAGGAGTCCCAGAGTGTCTCTAGAAGTCTCTCAGTAGAACCAATCCCTAGGACCAGTATCTCTCATGGCAAGATGGGCAGCAAAGGCCATATTCAGAGCCTGTGCAGACACAGCCACAGCCCAGGCTTCAATAGCCACAGCCATATCCTAATCTTCCATAGTAGCTGCTATAGTTGCACATGGTGTCAAACCGGAAGGTTGAGAGAAGTCCTGAAGTCATTGTGAATGTCTCTGTCTGTCTAGGGCCTTTATACATCTTCAATGGAGCAAAGCACAGGAAGAACGGACCACATAATCCACTCTAGTTTGCATGAGAAAATTCCCTATCACTTTCCTTTAGGAAAATAATTCTTATAGGCTAAATACATTCTACTTTTAGTTGAGAGTCTTATGATTAAACCATATGACTTTAATTGTGCAAATAATAATTGCTGTGTTTGCAAATCTGTGTCAAATGAGGCTGGTTAGCAAAATTTCATGACCGGATCTTATGGAGTTAAACAAAAGCTGACTACTTATCTGAGTATACAGTTACATAGGCAGAAATAAAAAATTCTAACATAATATCTATATATTTTATTGTGTCATATCATTTATTTTCTGCCTAAGAAAAATAATCTCATCAATACTTCCTAATGGATAGACTGATGTGATATATATTCAAATGCAATTATAAAGATATTCATCTATAATTTTAATATATCTGGAAATCTTACAATTTTGTGATAAAATGAAACATTGATTTATGTATTTGATTTCTTTATGAGATGTTAAAAGATTGATCTTTCCATAGAAAATAGGACATTGGAAATATTTCTTGTTTTTCTTTATCACATTGTTCCAAATTTATTTGCACCAAACTAGGGCTCATCCTTGGACAGTACAGTAGTCAGAAGGGTTATACCTATACTTCCCCTATTGGTTCCTCAGTGTTTGCATTTGTCCTGGGAATCCAGAGTGTTAGGAAAGCTGGTCACTGGCATGCAGCCTTTTGAGCTCCATTTGGTTCCTTCACACTGGACCTTGGGCCTGAAACCTTCCCTACCAAGAAATAAACAGCTACCCTCACAGGCCTGTGGTGGACTCAACACTTTGTGTGGAATTTTCTTTCCCCTTTCAAGTTCAATATTACTTCTTTGTTCTCCTTAACATGTAAGTCAGCGCCCCAGCTTTCAGTACTTCAGACTGTATGGGGAAGGTAGAATGGTCTTTTCTGCTACAGCATTGAAGAGTGGGCACAGGAAAATTTCCCTGCCTGAAAGATCTTGGGATGTGCTAGTCATGACAGACTAACACACATTATTGCAGCTGATCATGTGCTGTATGAGTAAAAGCATTGCTCCATTCAGTGTTTGTTCTGCTTTGTGTGCTGATTTTCACACCAAGATTCAGTGGCGGAAGCATTTGAATTTCTGTGCCTGGTGCCTGGCCCTATAATTCCCAAAGACTGCAGAGTTCTCTCCTGGTATTTTTATCTGATAGGCGTTGTTCTGCTTGACAGGGAGTGATGACAAAGGCAGTGAGAATCCCCACAGGGAGCCAATAATTACATGAGCGGTGATTTTAATTATGTTCGGCAAACAACTAGATGAAGCAAGTTGCTGATGCAAGAATACCTTTCACTAGTGAAAGGGCTTAGATTCTGTTCTAAAAGAGGTAACAAATCAGGTTGGGCTTTAAGATTAACCTTTCCACTCCACGTTTGAAGTGCCTCTTGCTGAAACTGGCTAGAAAGTGGATGGAGGAGCAAAAAAGTTTCCTTTGAAAAAAGCTGAAAGAAGCAACCAGAATGCTTGCTGAGTTCATTTGACTGAAACCTGGTTAGACCATGATATTCATATGTCTCTCTTAACAAATGTTAAAGGTAAGCATAGCTGCATTACAGAATTAATCCATCAAGTATATTTGGAAAAGATGATTTTACATGAGTCTGAATGTTTTTCCCATAAAAAATGATAAATATTTGAGATAAATAAGCTTATGGTGATTCAAACTTTATGCAATTGAACCTAAACCCAAACATCATAAGGTGTCAAAACCCACTGATATATACCACTTTATTTTTATGAATCAATTAAATAAAGAAGATAAAAGACTGATCAGTCTTAACCGAGCGATCCAAAAGAGTAGTCATCATAGTCCCTTTTATTCAGTCTATTCACAATTGTGAGGGGGTTGGGTGGATTTTTCCTCTTAGCTAAAGCTGTGTAATTTTAAGTACTGAACAGAGAACACGTAAGAAGTAACTGATACCTTCTGAATAAATTAATATTATTTGTGCATCAACAATCCAGAGATAGTTTCGATCTCTAACTTCTCACATTCTGTTAGAGTAAAATATGGAGTTTCAGGGAGAAATTTTCAACATTACTTACTGTTGTTAATGCGTTTATTTGAAAAGATTTATTAGACAGTAACCCTTCTAGCTGTAGGGCTATAATGTCAACCCAATAATATTGTGTGGAATAATATTTTTTAAATTATTCATTGCCTTAGCATTTTTCACTCAGTAAGGACCTTTGGGAAACATACAGCATTGCAGAGGAACAACTGGAAGAGAATTTTTATAGTTAGTTGCTGAGACAATGAAATATGACTTTCTCATATGTGAAGTAAATATATTTCCTAACTTATGCCATGAAAAGTTTCTCAAATGATGGATGTATTTTTAAATATCTAGAGTGCTTCCAATGCCATGATTTTGTGTCCGTGCATATTAACTGGTCTCTACATGGATGATCAAAACTATTGCTCTCTACTGTGGCTTTGGAGACTCCTTTCCCCCATTATATTGGCTTGGGGAAGAAAAATAGGGTTATAAAAGCAGTTTTGCCTTCTTAAATTAGAGGTTAGAAGGTAAATATATTTAATGTAAATGTAGGCGAGTGACACAGCTGGCTGAAGCATCTTTTGGCAAGAAAATATATAGGCGAGATCGGGCATGTTCAAGGTGGTATGGCCGTAGACTGGGCAAGGGTGAAAAATAAGAACCAAGATGCATTATGTAAAGGCACATTTCCCAGTGAGAAATGTAATTGTGTTGTATACCTACAATGTACCAATAAAAGAATTTAATACAGAAAAAAAAGTAAATATATAAGTAGCTTGTTCTGGTCCAACACATTGCTAAATAATCCCACCTCTCTTAGATATCCAGGTGCCATACCTGGGGTCTCTGGTGGCCTCTTTTGTTTTTTAAATGAGAGGAGCAGCAGAAATATGGGTGGCTGGGCCAGGGATTTAGCTCAGTGGTGCTGCCCTCTGCCTCACAAGTGCAAGGTCCCGAATTCGAACTCTGGTACCAAAAAAGAAAAGAACTATGAGTGGCAGAACAAGCTACTTACAGTAACTTGAAGATACAAATGTAAATGTTTTAGGGCCGGGGATTTAGCTCAGTGGTTCCACCGCCTGCCTCATAAGCGGAAGGATTCGAGTTCGATCCCTGGTACCAAAAAAAACAACAAAAAACCCCCCCAAAACACAAATGTAAATGTTTTAATCTTTCTTTGGGTTTAAAAAAAAATAACTAAAGGCAGAGACCTCTAGCACAGGTTAATAGAATGGAGCTACTTTTGTGTGAGGTCACATAACTTGGTTATATACGTATGTAGTGTTGCCTATAGACACATATGAAAACACAGTTATTATGAACATATTATAAAGAACTGATGGTAGTATCATTATGTCTGCAGTCGCCACATATTTGATTATAAAGACAAAAGTCATATCTTATAAATAATTAAACAATGATTTAGATTCAGCCTAGGTGCCAGAGGACAACTGAACAGTTACAAATGCCATAGTATAGACTTTATTTATGTGAAGGAAAAACAATTTCTCAGTGCATCTAGTATTTTAGTTAGTTTCAATTAGTTTTACTTCTAACCAATTCATCAATGTAAAATAATAAGATAATTATCTAGCAATTTAATTTTTGACTTTTTCAACTTGAAAGTCAAATATAGCTCTGAAAATCATAACATAAAGATAGGAAAAGAAAAGCCATAAATTATATTACTTTTATTGCTTGGAACCTCAATTATTCTGTAGAAGTTATTTGTGGCAGAACATGAATTTTAAGTGGGATTAGTCACCCGAGGTCTTAAATTTAAGGTACTGATGGCTTATCATTTATATGATGCTCACTAAAACCAACATATTGTCTATTCCTTTGGAAGTCTATTACAGAGCATTGTGACTCTAGTTATTAATAGTGTACTGTATTTTTCAAAATAGCTAAAATAATATATTTTGAAGGGTCTTATCACAGAGAAATAAAAAGTATTTGTGGTCAGAAATATGTTAATTAGCCTGATTAGATCATTTCACAATGTATTCATGAATTGAAACATTACATTTTACCTCATAAATATATATATATACCATTATTGCACACACCATATATACTGCTATATATTTCATAAATATATTTTTGTCAATTAAAAATAAAATTTATAAGCAATTACTACCACGACAAAAACCCTAACATGGAGACAACAAAAGGGCATTGTATTGTTTCCTACTTAAAATAACTCCGGTTTTTGAGGTCTTTATCCAAACTATTTTAGGTATATTTTTTCCTAGAAGTGATCTATGGATGGTGAGCTGGGTCATATGATTCAGATTGGTAATTTTCCAATTCTTTGGTTATAAAATTGGTGGGAATCTGAAAAGGCCAGTGTTTACCTGTTATGTGAATTGATATTTATCTGTCTTGGAAACGTAAATGGATCTTCCTTAAGTATTTATGAATTCTTTTCAAAGTAATAATCACAATTCAATTCCATATTAACATAAATATCTTTTAAAAGAATAATATTTTAAACAAAAAGATTATTATTAACACTGTATTAATTATTATTAATACACTTTTACCTTTATCTTAAATGTCTGGCTTAATTCAAGACATCTTTTCATGGCTACTTTCACAATTAGTGCGCGGTGGCAGCCTAAGTCATATATTGCCCGTACCTGGAAACCTCCACTGTACATTCATACACATTTGAGAATTAAAAAACAAATACTTAGGAAAATAATTTTGGCCTTCTGGAACCCTTTAAAATGTCTTTGGTTTCCACAATTATCCTTTAAGGGTACTTTGAGAAATTCTGATATGAACAGGGATCTTTTGAAATTTTAGATAAGAAAATCGTGCAAATAAGCACATTGAGTCTGCACTTTTGACTTGAATGTGACAATTTGTTTATGAATTTTATGCATTCATCACTGATATTCACATAAAGAATATAAATTATGTATAGTAACAATACCTCACATTGTCACACATGTATTTTAGTTTAATAAACTTTGGTTTAAGAGGATATAATGCCTAGATTTGGGTTTAGTTCTAAATTCAGTCGATTTTCATTATTGGAAAAACACATTGGTTGCTATATTCATGAAATAATGATACTAACTTTTAAATTTTCTTTTTTAATCAGGCTATTATATATATTTATATATACATATATATATATATATCTTTCTTGATGTTAACAATTTATTGTTACAGATTAACTGAGGGTATTTTTTAACAAATAGGATAAAAACCCAGTAAAACATTTTTAGAAAAAATTGAGAACAGAGTAGTATATTTTATTTTCCATATTTTAATACTATACAAGTGTCAGATCTTCAAGTATGGTACATATATTTAAAACTTCATAAGATTACAATAGAAACAATTTCAAATATCCATTTTTAAAGTATCAACAAAACAATATGTCCAGTGTACTTTTGGAGCCTGTTAATGGATGAATGAACAAATGAATAAGTGAATCCCCATATGAAATAAACTTCACAATCCAAATAACCCATCATCAACTTACTAAAAAGACATTGATTTTTTAGGACTGGAACTGCACTCCCCATGCTTCATTTCAAACAGGGGCTACATGATAGGCAAGTGAGAGACTGTCTTGTGGTAAAGCTGCCAGATTGCAGCGAAAAAGCAGACAACCTAGGAGTTTCCCAGAAGCATCACTTATAATGGGTGTTTTCAGCTGTGTTCTGGGGAAACAAAACCAGAGAGTGAGATGCAGCTACAAGATTCTAGGTGTGTTTCAAACTCTGTCTTTTAAAGAGAACTGAAAACTATACGAGAAATATGTCATCAACTACATCCACATAGGTTCTCAGGTTTAAATAGTGCACAACATACATAAAGGGACAAAAAATAGAAGAGAAAAGAATGGAAGAAATATTGTCAAGCCTGGGATAGTATTTGCATGAAGGTGTCCATCTTAAAATATTTATATGCAAAATTGGTGGTGAAAATAAATAATATGAATTACATTATGTTTGTGAGCAGATTAAATGTATTGAAAACATTTAGAGGTCAAATGGAAAATTTTGTCCCATTTTGAAAGATATCTTTTCTCATCTTGAAAAATAGAATCACAGAAAAATGGCTGTTGTTCTTTCTTGATTGTGTAGATTTAGACTGTCCTTTTGAAAAGGCAGCATGACCAGCAGCAAAATCCATATTTCACAGGAGGACAAATTCAGCAGACCTAGAGGTTCTCAAATTTTTCAGTAAAATCCATAGGACCAATATCTGGCATAGCAAGATGGGCAGGAGCAGCCATATCCATAGTCTCCTTATCTCCAATAACCACAGCCATAGCCACAGCCAGGTCCACTGTACCCATAGCTCCCATAGTATGGTCCATAGTAGTTGCCATAGAGCATGGTGTCAGGTAAGGGTGGTTCAGGTGTGGACAGAAGGTAGTTTCCTGAGTTTGAACATGACTATCTTCAAAAGCTAATCTTTTATAATTCTTCAGCAGCAGGTGTGGGAAATCACATGCACGGATGCCCTCATAAAAATCATTTGGCATGCACCACAAATAATACCAACTCTACAAAACTCTCATAAATCTCTTATTTTATAAGGCATAGTGAAGCCTTTCTGGCTAAGAGGCCTCTATATTTAGGTCAAGATTTTCACAGTCAAATCATGTGCTTCACATGGAGTTTTTATTTTTTACCTAGTTTTAAAGATTTTGAGAGCTCAAATTTAAGTTCTATGATGACACTCTATGGAATAATAGAAACTATGCAAACAGCAACTGATTCAATTTTTAGACTTTTAATATTCTCAAATTTTTCTGTCTGCAGCAGGTGATGAATTCATTGCATGTGGCTTTAAAGTTTACCTAAAACATGAGAACTAATATTTCCTAATGGCTCTTTATAGATACAATTTTGTTTTACTTTAAGTACGTAAGTGGCATAATGTCTTTACATAGGATAAAACTTTACAAATGCACAAGTATTCTTTTTTTTTTTGCATTATGACAAAATCCATTTCAATTCACCATTTCTACTAGATAAACAATATCTATTCTTATCAATTCTGGGTTAACTCAATGACTTTCTAGTTCACAGAATTAAAACACAGTTGCATTAAAGATTCCACCAGGATTCCTCCTGCTCCTGTGGTACCATGCTGTTGGCTGGGGAAAGCACCCTCACATATCCTGTGGCAATATCTGTAGGTGGCAGTGCATGTTGCCAATTAAAACTGCATTAACCAAAACACTGGGGAGTCCATTACTATACCCTCCAGCTCTATAGCCAGTAGAGTCTTTGGCTGTGCTGCAGAATTCAGTGAGTATACATACACATCCACCAAAATAGACACTGATTCGCTCATCACATGTTAATCTGCTTGTGCTGTGTTTGCTGGGGAATTCAGTGAAACTTGCTCCTCGGAAAAACCAGAGTGCCTTTTTCTGGATTTAAATGCATAGACTTAGTGTAGAGTTTATCTTCCTTGGATCTTCAGTGCTATAGTCTGCAAAATGAAGACTTAATCATGTCTGCATTCTCTTGTTCAACTTGTCATCTCTCTACGAAAGTGTATTCCAGGAAAAGAGTTTGAAATAATAATAGCAAACATTATTCTCATGCCTACTGTGATTCAGACACTGTTTTAAGTGCTTGATATAGATTGACTAAATTGATTCTCAAAATTGGCTCCTGAGTTAGATATTATTACCATCCTATTTGCAGATGAGGCAATGGAACACATGTTTTTACTGCTAACATCTCTGTAAGTGGTAAAAGTAAGATTTAAAGCAGAGGGACTATTCCAGAATATGACCCTATCTACAGCCCTATAGTGACTTGAATGAAGTCATCTTGCTAAGAACATGCTTTAGAGAGCAGGTTGTCTTAAGACTGCATTCACCTCTGAGCTTTACTGCATAAAAAAAATGATTAGCAAATAGTAATATTTTTCAGAGTCTGAGATCATAACTTGGTTTTTTTTGTTAAAATGTACTAGGCTTCATGAAAAGTGTCTCTACTGGCTTTACTGTTTAAAATAAAGAAATGGCTACAGTCCCAGTTGAGATAGAACACAAATACAACAAATATCTTAAATATCAACCAATATTATTTTTAAGAAAATACAGTCTTATAAATAAAGCTGCATCGTAAAATTTCTGTATTCTGTTTAGAACTTTTGGGTATACTTTTGGAACTTTGGAAAATATTAGGTATTGTTAACACAATCATAAAATGAAACATTTATGTAAATGAGAAAAAAATCCAGGTTTCCTTCACTTAGTGTTCCATAAGTTCAAGCTATTGACTGGAGACAGGATATTTTATGGGTTGCATCAATGAAACATTTACCATGCAAAAAATGAAAACAAGTCTAAGAAAAAAAAACTGGCTTTGGAGCACCAGCAAGGAGATGGAGAAGCTCAAGCTTAAGAGAGGTTATCCTGACTTGTTGGACTTCAGCAAAATTTTTGGCTGTCTCTAGCATGTCAGAGCTACCTTTAATGGGCAACTCAATGCTATTTCAGTGGGATTGAGTTTGCTTACAAAATTTAATTTAAATATCTCATTTGCATGAGACATTTATTCTCATTACACACAGGTGACTCAGATGTGGCTAAGCAACAGGAAATTCTTCATGACTCCAAATCTAGGCTTTAAAACTCAGTCAAAAATGACTCAGTTTTATTTGGTAATTTGGCCAATGGTAACTTGTTTAGTGGGTCCCACCCATATTCAGAGGATATAAAGGCCCTCTGCAGTGAGAATTGTCCAGACTCAAGTCACCTACACTCCCCCTCTACCCAAGGACAACCTCAACAGCCAACACCATGTGTGGCAGCTACTACGGAAACTACTATGGTGGCTGCGGCTATGGATGCTGTGGCTTCCGTGGACTGGGCCGTGGCTATGGCTCCGGCTATGGCTGTGGCTATGGCTCTGGCTATGGCTGTAACTATGGCTCTGGCTATGGCTGTGGCTCCCGCTCTCTGTGTGGCCGTGGCTATGGGTGTGGCTCTGGCTTTGGCTCCTACTATTGAGGACAGCATCAGAGATTCTTCACCTCTGACATCAAGATCGACCCTTTCTGAACCCCACAGGTCTGAGCCTCACACTTGAGTGGTGGTGACCCCACAATGGGAGTCTTCTGTGTGCTGTTGTGACCTGTATGGATCCCGACAATTCCCTGAATTATCCTGCTGAAGTGGAAAAGAACTCACACTTCTGCTCCCTTCAGGATGATGGGGTCAGAAAAACTGTCTAATGCCTTTCATGATTGAACCTGTTTCTCTGTTGTCCTAATAAACCTTTTAACCTATACGAGTTTCTTAGTCATTTTATTTCCAGTATTGCCACTTTTATTTTGGTATGTAAGGCTATTAAAATAATGAAATAACAACTAAAGTTCTTTGGGAGATATTTTCCCTTATTTCTCCTATAATGTTTTCTTTGTCAATACAAAGTTCAGTTATTGGAGATATTACTTTTTTTATAGACTTTACTTTCCTTGGCTCTTTCAGAGGGAATAATGAATGTTATACTTGATAACTGTCAACTCTAAATCACATATCATTTATCTTTAGTCATTGCCTGGCATATAATACATATCAAGGAAAAATAATTTCCTCAACTTTTGTATGGATGTATTAAAATAAATTAATACTTTGGGCCATATCAACCACTTTTAATCTTCCATTTTAAAGAAATTTATTTTTTCTAAAATCAGAGATATAACCTCAGAAAGAATTTTAAAATCTATTTCATCCTATGATAGATCATACAAGTGTTTGGACTGAATGGTAGCCAATAATAATCAGTTTAAAATGTTGTTTCATGAATAGGTTGAGAAACTTCAGAGTCTCATAAGTTTGCAATCCACCATGGTAGATGGAACTGAGTTCATATTCTGGGGTTCTGTGGGGAATGACCCACCTTCAAGTTGGTCATGCTTGGCAGAATTCAGTTCCTCACAGAAATAGCATTGAAGGGCTCATTTTCTTGCTTGATGTTGACTGAAATCCCTGGCCAGCTCTCTTCTGAACATCACTCTCAGCTCCAAAATGTTGGCAGAATCTTGCCAAGGAGGTCCCTAAACATAACTGATTATTTTCTCAAAGCCAGAAAAAGAGGAAAAATACAGGAAATACAAGTGGTACAATCTTATGTGAAATAATCACAGGATCACTTTCACATTATCAGATACACTTGCCACCTTCTAGTGGGTAGTGACAATCATGGCACACTCACAGGGAAGGGCTCCTGCATGGCCACTAAAGGTAGAAGGCAGCAGTCACCAGGGCATGGGGAACATCTTCCTGTCACTAAGTCTGTTCCCTCTATGCTTCACAGTAGGAATTAAGAAGTTCTTTATTTTCAGGGCCCTTCAACAACTTACAGGACAGTCTGATTTTCTTGTCTTTGGAGATTTTGTAGAATTCTCCTGAGGAATATCTGGAATGAGGCTTTTTTATGGGATAATTTGTTAATGATTTTTCCATTACTTTTGGGGAAATTGGTCTATTGATATCTAAGACTAATGTGCCATCTTGATTATTTGTTTCCCTAAGAATGTATCTATTTCACCTAAGTTTAATTTCTTTTTAGTTTCTCAATCCTGTATTATGGTAGCTATTACTTTTATTTTAGATGATGCATACAGGAAGATGTGTGGGAGTAAATTTATCAAGGCCATAGAAGCACTAAAGTTGGTTCCACAGGCCAAATATTCTCTGCCACTTTTGCTGTGTCCATTTGTTAACTCCTGATGTTTTTAATTTCTTTCTTTTTTTATTAGTATGTATTTATGACACATAATAGTTACATTCATCCTGAGTAAGTTTAAAAATTTTTATGCTCAAGGATTTGAAAAGTAGCCTTGTGAAGTGACAGATTTCTTCTGTTTCAATATCTGATTCTCACTTGCTCTTGTTTTTTTACATGGGCTTTCCCTTTAGTTCTTGATCAAGGTAGCAAGTAGTTTATGACTTCTAATTCTTTCAAATCAAGTATTTGAGTAAAACAATCATGTTGTTACTTTAGTCTGTCCTAGTTTCTGGTTTTCTATTGATATTTCATGTCTACATTTTTCAGTTTACTTAAGTGACCCTTATGAATTTTTTTGAGAAAAATATTAATCTATTTTCTTTCATTCCCACTAATATTTCATTGATATATATTTCCCTCTAAATATTGCCTTAAATGTTTCTCATAGATGCAGTGATGAATTATTTTCATTACCATTAATTTTTAAAAATTCTATAATTTACTTTTTGACCTAAGAATTTTTAATGGAAGAATTTCTGCATTACAATTTAAAGATTTTTTTCTAATTTTTTGTCAGTAAATTACTTTATCGTGGAAAACACAATTTACCAATTTCCCTAATTTTCAAAACTTGTTAATGTTTTCTTTGCAATATATGTCTTTGGGGTTGATCTATGAGAACTTGAAAAGATTTACTCTTTTTATAAGTAAAGCCATATATATATATATATATAGTCATATATATATATATATAGTCATATATATATATATAGTGTTACCTTACTATGTTGTTCTTCTACTAATATAAAAAATCACTTAGTAAAATTTGTTGCTTTTTTGGAATGGTGCGAGTTGGATATGTGCAAATTTGTTGAACTTTTGCTTTTGCTGCAATATTTTCCCCCTCATTCAGCTTTAATTATTCAATTTTCAAGGATCCCCTGTCCCTTGCTTTTGTATTTTTCTTCTCTAGAAGTTCTGAGTTATATCAACTGCCCCTACAAGCCACATATACTTTTAATCATCTATATATCTGCAGTTTTCCTTTGCTTTATCTTTTCTTTTATTCTTCCCTTTTCTTCCCTTCCCTTCCCCTTCCTTTCTTTCCCTTCCCTTCTTTTCCTTTCCTTTCTGTTCTCTTCCTATTTCTTACCATTTTCCTCTCTCCCTCCCCCTCTCCCTCCCTTCCTCCCTCCCTTATATCATTCTGTCTTTTCCTTCTTTGCTTCAGTCCTTTCTCTTTCCTTCTATTTTTTAAAAGATTCACAGTGATTTATTCTTTCTGAATAATGAACCTCTGAACATGTTTGATGTCCTACTGTCTTCCTGAAGTTCTTTGTGTCTACCTTTGCTTGCCACTATAACTTGCAGCTATATAGGAATACCATGAAAGAGATTGCCTGGTGGATTTGCTCGTTCTATTGATTTTATTGAATTGAGGCATACTTAGCTTTTTATTTTTGTTGAGCATGTGGTTTTCATGGAGCTTTTAGTTTTCCTTTGTTGTGGATTGAATTATACCCCCTTCCCCAAAAGTTATATTTCAAACTTTTGTCTCAATATTTCTGGCCAATTCTCATCTAGAAACATGGTCTTCACAAGTGTAACCAAGATGAGATGAACTCATATAAGATTGAAGCGGGCTCAAATCTAGTGAGTGATGTCCCAACATGAATGTACAAGGTCATAGACACAAAAAGAGAAAATGCTTGTGATGACAGAAATAGAAATTGAAATTCTGTTGATACAAGTCAAGAAACACAAGAATTTCTGACAACCCATAGGAAGATAGAAGAAATCAGGTAAGATTCTTAGAGACTTTAGAGGTCTCATATCCCTGCTGATGAGTTTGTTTCAGGATCCAGAACTGTGAAGGAAGAAATTCCTGAGTTTAAGACATACAGTATGTGGGAATAGCAGCCTATGGAACTGATACATACTTTATATCATTCAGATTTCTTTTGGAAGAAAAGTTTTTACAAGACAGGAGACTAGGTAACTGTCAGTTTCTTCAGTTATTCTGATGTTCATTATAGACATATAAATTTGCCAGTGAATGTAACCTTTTTGGGAGAGGTTTTAATACTAAATATAATTTAAATTATAATTAAATAATAATTAAAATTATTTTAAAAGTTTGATTATTATTGCCTAGGGTAACTTTTGTTAATTTCTATATTTAAAGGGCATTTTCCAATTCAGTCATGTAGAATTTATTGTTATAACATCTTTCATATCCTTTTATAATCATTGATGCTTGTACAGTTGTTAGTATCATAAATTCCTTAATTCTTCACAATGCTAATTTATATGTCTTAAATTCTTAATCAATCTAGCTTGAATTTTTCAAATTTAAGGGTCTGTTCAAAGTAATGGGTTCGTACAGTGGTAAAAACAGTATGGTACTGGCAAAGAAACAGACCCAAGGATCAGTGGAAAAGATTAGAAGATGCAGAAACAACTCCAGACATACTCAGCCACCTCATCTTTGACAAAGGAGCCAACCACCCTCATTGGAGGAAAGATAGCCTCTTTAATAAATAGTGTTGGAAAAACTGGATTTCAACCTGCCAAAGATTGAAACTAGACCCATACCTATCACCATGCACTAAACTAACATCAAAGTGGATTAAAGATATAAATATTAAAACAGAAACACTGAACTTGCTGGAAGATAAGTTAGGGAGAACTCTTGAAGACATTGGCATAGGAAAAGACTTTATGAACAAATTCTCAGTAGCACAGGAACTAGCATAAAGAATGAACAGCTGGGATCTCATCTTATTAAAAAGCTTCTGCACTGCAAGAGAAACCACCAACAGAACTAAGAGAGAACCTACAATGTGGGAAAAAAATTTTAGCAACTGCACCTCAGACAAAGGACTACTATCTAGAATATATAAAGAAGTGAAAAAAATCAGACACCCTAAATTCAAAGACCCAGTTCAAAAATGGGCATCTGAAAAGAACAGACATTTCTCAGGCAAAGAAGTAAAAGCAGTAAATAAACATATGAAAAAATGTTCAACATCACTGGTCATTTGAGAGATACAGATAAAAACAACATTGAAATTCCACCTCACCCTAGAAAGAATGGCTGCTATCAAGAAATCAACCAATAACAAATGCTGGCAGAGGTGTGGGGAGAAAGGAACCCTTCTCCATTGTTCCTGGGAGTGCAGACTGGTCCAACCACTGAGGAAATTAATATGGAGATACCTCGAAGAACTAGGACTAGATGTTCCATTTGACTGAGCCATTTCCCTGCTGGTGTCTTCTCAAAGGAATTAAAAGAATCATACCATAGCAATATATGTGCATCCATGTTTATAGCGGCACAGTTCATAATAGCTAAAGCTTGGAAACAGCCCAAGTGCCCAACAACTGGAAACTGGATAAAGAAGATGTGGGTTTTTTTTTTAATTATAAAATGGAGTACTACTCAGCCATAAAGAATGAGAAACTAGAAACATTTGTAGCTAAATGGATGCATATTGAGGCCATACTCTTAAGTGAAATAAATAGGACACACATGTGTAAATATCAAATAGTTTCTCTAGTGTGAGAAACTGAAAGTGTAAATAAAGATTAAAATGATTAAAATGAATAATTGATAATTTGAAATAGGAAGAAAAGGTCCAAAGGGGTAGAGGAAGTGGGAGGGGAAGGGGAAAGGAAAGAAGGGAAAGGGATAAATATGAGAAAAGAAAAAATGGAAATAAAGTCTATGTAAATAGGGAAGGGTTGGAGGGTTGCAGGGCACACAGGTAATGGGAAAAAAATAAGAACCAAGATACATAATGTACAGGTATAAGCACCCAATGATAAATGTAAATGTATTTTATACCTAAAATGTACCAATAAAAGAATTGAAGCAAAACAAACAAAAAAACAAAGTAATGGCTTCAGCTTTCATTGATTTATTGCTTGTCCATCTCTCATGGGTTCCACTCTTATTCCTTTAACTTTTACTATTTTGGAGTCAGTTTGCCCTATAGTCTAGCACTTTAAACCTAGGTCTCACAAATTTGCCAATGCTGGTCTTAATCTTGTAATCCTCCTACCTCAGCTTCTGGAGTGGCTGGGATTGCAGGTATGTGACTATGTGCCCACCATAGCTCATAAAATCTATGCCTTCTCTAATATAACTGAATTTCTCTGTAATTATAGTTTTGTTGTATTCCACATATTTTGTATGTGTACTTTTTTCATTTTTATTTCAAGTTATTTTCTTATTTGGCATCTAAGTTTTTTTCTTTGATCCCTATGAACCTGTGGGTTCAAGAATTTCCTTCTCTATGTATAGATGTCAGTGCAACAAAATGGTACCTGAACAAGGAACCCACCCCAGAAAATACTACCATCAAAAGCAGTGAATCAGTTGTGGTAACTAACGTTTCTACCCTCTTAGAAAGCAGAATCATGAATCAATTGTACACCAAACAGCATGAATCAAACAGACCAAAACAATAGTGCAAAGACCCTAAATTAAAACTGACATTGAGATGACAGCCCACAAAAATAGATCCAGGCCTGCATGGTGTAAATGAACAAAGTTCACTGATTCATACAGAACTTCAGGGCCTTGTAGGTAAATAACAAAAGTTCCAACAGTTATATCACTGGTGTCTCAGAAGTTGAGAGAAAAATAACACATTCCCTGCAGGAGAACATCAATTTCAAGGGAGTGGATTTCTCATTTGAAACCATGGGGTAATAAAAGAAATGGCATGATATCATGTGTGTCTGTGTATGTTCAAAGAAAAGAATATTCATATATTTTTCTTCTAGCAAAAATTTCCCTCAGGAATGAAGTGGAAATATAAACATATTGTGACAAAAATCTGCAATAATGTCATTAGCAGATACATACATAAAGATTGTAAAAAAAGATTTGTTTAAAAAGAAAAGAAATGCTAATGGTAGAACTATTGACACATGAAGAAGACACAATAGAATAAACAGGTATGTAATAAATGCCATATACTGCTCCCTTATGAATCATAGAAATAGTATTTTTTAATCAAAACAAACAGTATCCCAAAATCAACACAATCACATAAGTACACATGGTACAGCAACTTAAATTGAAAGTAATGTTTTCAAGCTTAATTTGTAATTGTAAATATTGATAGATACCACCTCAGGCTGCACATGAATATCTGTGTATAAGCTGGACATGAATACCTGTGTAGAAAATGATGAAAAACACTAAAAAATGCTATAACTAAAGATGCAATGCTATAAAATATCTAAGAAAAATACAGTAAGTCAAGAAAAATGGACAAAGGAACAAGAACGGAAGTAAAAAATAGAAAACAAATAATAAATATGCTGGTCCCACCACTCCCAGTCCAGAGGTAGGGGCTTCTGAGCCACCATCCCACTGCTCCTGGTCCAGAGGAAGGGGCTTCCAGGCCAACATTACTCCCACCAATCCCAGCCCAGAAGCAGGGGCTTCTGAGCTGCCATCCCACTGCTCCTGGTCCAGAGGAAGAGGCTTCCCAGCCACCATCCCTCTCACTGCTCCCAGCCCAGAAGAAGGGGCTTCTGGGCCACCATCCCTACTGCCGCTCCCAGCCCCTGTCCCACCTCTCCCAGATCAGAGGAGATGATCCATGTGGACGCCAACAGCACCACCCTGCCCCCCAGTTGAGATGAGAAAACACATAAATAAGTCTCAAAACCAGACTTCCAGATCACCTACAGCAACCCCAAGGGGAAATGAGATGGAACACTCTGATACTCAACCACTTGGACCCACTGAACTGCCAACAAAAGGGGATCTTGAAAAAATGAAATCAGAAAAAAATTCTCAGATAACAGGAGAAATTGTGCTCCTAGTACAAGACATGATTAATAAATCTAGAGAGGAGCTGAGGAAGATGATGGAATCCCAACACAGGAAACAAATGGAATTCATAAAACAGATGCAAATAGATTTCCCGGAGATGAAAAACTTCATTGAAAGTCTATACAGCAGAATGAGTCAATATGAGGACAGAATTTCAGATATAGAAGATAAGATTGCAATGAATGACCAGGAAAAGAAAAATTGTTTCAAAATTATAAGGGAACATGAGAAAGCAATCCAGCAGCTGCTAGATGATGCAAAGAAGAATAACATAAGACTGATTGGAGTCAATGAAGAAACAGGAGAGAGTGGAGATGACATAAAAAAATCTTCACAGAAGCGATGGCAGAAAACTTCCCAAGCAGGGAAAAGAATTTGACATACAGATAAGTGAGGCATATAGGACTCCAACTAGCCTTGATCAAAAAAAATCTACACATAGGCATATAATTGTTAAGAATGCAGAAACTCAACAGAAGAACAAAGTTCTACAAGCAGTCAGAGAAAAGAAACAAATCACATACAAAGGAAAGCCCATCAGAACCACAGCAGACTTCTCAACACAAACCATCAAGGCAAGAAGAGCTTGGAGTGACATATTCCAAGCCCTAAAAGAAAACAGCCTCCAACCCAGATTGATGTACCCTGCAAAACTATCTTTCAAAATGGATGGAGAAATAAGACACTTTCATGACAAACAGCAACTTAGGAACTTCGTGAATAGCAAACCAGCACTCCAAAGAATTCTACACAATATCCTAGGAACAGATATTGAAGATCCCAAGCCCAGGAAGCAAAGCAGAATGAACCCATCTGGCATGACAAGAAATTAAATGTAAAGGGGGAAAACCCAACAAAAAGAAAAAGTCATGGCAATGACAAGTCAATATGTTTCAGTTATAACCATCGACTTTAATGGTCTCAATTCACCAATCAAAAGAAATAAACTGGCAGAATGGGCCAAGAAGCAAAATCCAACAATATGCTGCATAGAAGAAACACGCATAATTCAAAATGAAACTCAAAGACTGAAATTTAAAGGGTGGAAAACAACACTCCATATGACAGGAATCTGAAAAGAAGCAGGAGTAGCTATCCTCTTTGCAGATCAAGTAGATTTCAAACCAACACTGATTAAGAGAGATGAAGAAGAACACTACATCCTTGTAAAGAATCCAAGAGGAAGAGATGACAATCATAAATATCTATGCACCAAACACTACTGCACCCAACTATATAAAACAAATACTAACGGACATGAAAAGTCATATATGCACTAATACAATTATAGTGGGGGACCTCAACACCCCACTGTCACAAATAGATTGATCAACTAGACAAAAAATCAGTAAAGAGATACTAGAACACAATCAAACTCTTCAACAAATAAACTGAACAGATGTTTACAGAGTGTTCCACCCCACAAAATCAGAATACACTTTCTTCTCATCTGCACATGGGTCATTCTCCAAAATAGACCACATACTCACACATAGAACATGTTTAAGTAAATGCAAAGGAATTGAAGTTATCCCCTGTATATTATCAGGCCACAGTGCAATGAAATTGGAGATCCATAGTAAAAGAAACTGGAAAAATTACATAAACACGTTGAAACTGAACAACACATTTCTGAATAACCAATGGGTCACAGAGGAAATTGAAGAAAAAATCAGACAGTTCCTTCAATTAAATGACAAGGACAATACAACCTATCAGAATCTATGGGACACAATGAAATCAGTTTTACGAGGGAAATACATAGCAGTGAATACATATATTAGGAAAACAGAATGAGCCCAATTAAACAACCTGATGCTGAACCTCAAGCTTCTAGAAAAAGAAGAGCAGGACAAACCCGAAGCTCAGACAAGGGAGGAAATTATAAAGATCAGAGAAGAAATCAATGGAATGGAGACTAAGAGAATGATACAAAAAATCAATGAAGCCAAGAGTTGGTTCTTCGAAAGAATCAACAAAATTGACAAACCTTTATCCAAACTTATCAGGGAAAGGAAGGAAAAGGCCCAAATCTGTTGGGAGCAATGCTACATAATTCTAGGGATAAATCATTTGGTTAGCCTAGTTCTCTTGCCTACAGCCCAGCTACAGAATAACTCCAGTTTGGCCTCCGGTCACAACTGAGACTTCAGTGATCCAGTGATGCTGTGATTCTCCAGGACAAGAAACATCCTGGGAGAACAAACATCTGCTCAGTTCCTCATTGTTCTTGGACCGATTAACATCTTGTTTGCCTGAGATGTACTGAACTCTCTGCAAGCCTTCCGTTATACCTTGTTTATCCCAATGTGAACTATTGAACTCTCTGCAAGTCATTTGTTACATTTGTTTCTCCCGATGTACTGAATAAAAGGTGTGGTAAGCTGGGGGCTTTGTCTTTGTTGCCCAGAGCAGCACTGATCAGACCCAAAGCTCAGCTTCTTCTCAGTCTCATTTTTCTACCTTTCCTGTAATTCGCCGTGTGCTGCCGTGGCTCGCAGGAGACCAGGACTAACTGCAGAGGTTCTGGTAACTTCCCCTTCCCCTGTCGCCTACACAAATCCATGCAATTAGGAATGAAAAGGGTGAAATTACAACAGACCCAGAAGAAATCCAGAGGATCATCAATACCTACTTCCAGAACCTATATGCCAATAAGATGGAAAACACAGAAGAAATGGATAGATTCCTAGATACATATGAATTACCAAAGTTGAATGAAGAAGACCTAAAAATTCTAAAAATCACAATAACAGTCAATGTAATTGAAAGCTTATCAACTAAGAAAAGCCCAGGCCCTAACTGCTTCACTGCTAAATTCTACAAGACATTTAGAGAGGAAGTGCTGCCACTACTGTTTAAACTCTTCAATGAAATTGAAAGAGAAGCAATACTCCCAAATTCATTCCTGGAAGCAAGCATCACCTTGATCCCCAAAGCAGAGAAAGACCCAACCGAAAAGGGGAACTATAGGCCAATCTCACTAAGAAACATAGATGCAAACATCCTTAATAAGATACTGGCAAATAGAATGCAGAAGATCATCAAGAAGATCATACACCCTGAACAAGTGGGAATCATACCAGGGATGCAGGAATAGTTCAACGTAGCAAATCAATCGATGTAGTATACTATATCAATAGAGCTAAGGACAAAAACCATATGATTATCTCCATAGGTGCAGAAAAAGCATTTGACAAAATCCAATATGCATGTATGATAAAAACCCTACAAAAAATTGGAATAGATGGTTTCTACCTCAAACTGATAAAAGCCATCTAGGAAAAACCAACAGCCAATATCATACTAAATGGTCAAAAACTGAAACCCTTCACACTAAAATCAGGAACAAGACAAGGATGTCCACTATCATCACTGTTGTTCAATACAGTTCTGGAAACATTAGCCACGACAATGAGACAAGAGAAAGAAATAAAAGGAATAAAGATAGGAAATGAAGAAGTCAAATTGTCATTATTTGCAGATGACATGATACTCTATATAGAAGACCCCAAGAACTCCACCAAAACTCCTCTAGACTTAATAACCAAATTCAGTCAAGTAGCTGGTTACACGGTCAACACACACAAATCAATAGCTTTCCTCTACATGAAAAAAGACTCACTGAGATAGAAATAGGGCAAATAATTTCTTTCCCAATAGCATCCAAAAAACTGAAATACCTAGGAATCATCCTAATGAAAGAAATCAAAGACCTCTTCTCTGAAAACTACAGCACTCTGAAAAGAGATTGATGATGATGTCAGAAAATGGACAGACATCCCCTGCTCCTGGGTAGGAAGGATTCATATAGTGAAAATGGCCATACTTCCAAAGCTGCTATATAGATTCAATGCAATTCCAATTGAGATCCCAGCATCATACTTCATGGACCTTGAGAAAACAATGCAAAAATTCATTTGGAACAAGAAGAGACCCAGAATAACAAAAGCAATTCTAGGTAACAGAGACATGGCAGGGGGTATCACAATCCCCAACCTGCAACTATACTACAAAGCTACTGTGATAAAAACAACATGGTACTGGCATAGAAACTTACCTGAGGACCAGTGGAACAGGTTAGAAGATGCAGAAACCAGCCAGACACACTCAGCCATCACATCTTCGATAAAAGAGCCAAACACCCTCACTGGAGGAACGATAGCCTCTTTAATAAATGGTGCTGGAAAAATTGGGTTCCAACTTGCCAAAGATTAAAACTAGACCTATATCTCTCACCATGCACTAAATTAAAATCAAAATGGATTAAAGATCTAAATATTAAAATAGAAACTCTGAACCAGTCAGAACAGAGGTTAGGTAGAACCCTTGAAGACATCAGTGTAGGAAAAGATTTTATGAACAAAACCTCAGTTGCCCATGAACTATCACAAACAGTCAACAAGTGGGATCTCTTCTTATTAAAAAGCTTCTGCACAGCAAGAGAAACCACCAGCAAGGTGAAGAGACAACCCACAATGTGGGAAAACATCTTCACCTGCTTTTCCTCAGACAAAGGTCTACTATCTTGAATCTATAAAGAATTTACAAAGATCAGACCTCCCAAATTTAAAGATCCAATCCAAAAATGAGCATCTGAAATGAACAGACATTTCTCAGACAAGGAAGTAGAAATAGCAAATAAATACATGAAAAAATGTTCAACATCACTGGTCATTGGAGAGATGAAAATGAAAACAACACTGAGATTCCACTTCACTCCAGAAAGAATGGCTGCTATCATGAAATCAACCAATAACAAATGCTGGTAGGGCTGTGGGGACAGAGGAACCCTGCTCCACTGCTGGTGGGAGTGTAGACTGATGCAAGCACTGTGGAAATCAGTATGGAGGTACTTCAAAGAACTCGGACTGGAAGTCCCATTTGACCCTGCTATTCCAGTGCTGGGGATCTTCCCCAAAGAATTAAAAGAATCATACTACAGTGATATATGCGCACCCATGTTCATAGCAGCACCATTTGTAATAGCTAAAACTTGGAAACAGCCCAAATGCCCATCAACTGGAGACTGAATAATGAAAATGTGGTTTATTTTAATAAAATGGAGTACTATTCAGCCATAAAAAATGAGAAATTAGAGACATTTAGAGCTAAGTGGATGCACATTGAGGCGATACTCTTAAATGAAATAAATAGGACACACATGTATAAATACCAAATAGTTTCTCTGGTGTGAGAAACTGAAAGTGTAAATAAGGACTAAAATGTATAATAGGTAATGTGAAATAGGAAGAAAAGGGGAAAAGGGGAAGGAAGTGGGAGGGGTAGGGGAAAGAATAGAAGGGAATGGGATTAATATGAGAAAATGGAAAAATAGGAACAAAATCTTTATAAATAGGGAGGACTGGAGGGGTTGAAGGGAGGGCTGGGCAAGGGTGAAAAATAGGAACGAAGAGAGATTATGTAAAGGTGAACATTTCCAATGATGAATGTCATTATATTGTATGCCTAAAATGTACCAATGATTACAATGAATAATCAATAATGCAGAATAGGAAGAAAAGATCCAAATGGTAGTGTAAGTGGGAGGGGCAGGGGAAAGGAAGGAAGGGAAAGGAAAAATGCTGAGAAATGGAAAAAATGGATATAAAGTCTTTGTAAATAGGGAAGGGAGGGCTAGGAATGGGGAAAAAATAAGAACCAAGCTGCATTATGTAAAGGTACAATTCCCAATGAGAAATGTTATTGTGTTGTATACCTGAAATATACCAATAAAAGAATTTAACAAAAAATAATATGCTAACAGATTAATAATAAAATTATTTCAAAGGGTGTCTAAGTGTATTAATCAAAAGAAATTAATACAGAGTGGCAGAGTTGATTTAAAAACCTCAACAAGACCCATCTATGTTCTGTTTACAAGAAAATCACTGCCTGGTCACTTGCATAGGAAGACCAAAAGTGAAGGAGTTGAAAAATCAGGTCAAGCTTTCATCAATCAAATCAAGAAGGAGTGATTATATTAATATTTGAAAAAGAGGTTTCAAACCAAGTAAATTGGTGGTATAAATATTATATATTATATGAAAAATCAATCCACTAGGAATGCATATAGAACAGACTCAAACACCATGGCAAAAACTGATAGAACTGAAAATAGAGGCAAATTTTGGCTATATTAATTATACATGGATATTCAAACTAATAAAACTAAAACTAATATACAAAAAATGAGCAAATATATGCTTGATCTTAAAAATGTTATCAACCACCAGTGTCTAATTCTCATATGAAGAATATTTTACCCCAAATGCAGAACATATATATATATATGATGTATATAATACATACACTGGAATATTATGTATATGAATGTTTGCTCATTTTTGAAAAGTTGTCTTTCATTGCCTCTTTTTTTTATTTCATCACTGTACATACATCATCCTACTGCTTCTCATACAAAGTTTGTTGTTAATATTATTAGAAATTACCTTGTTTGAGACAAATACTCTTTTTTTACTGGTTTCAAATTTTCCTTTTTGTCTTTGATTTTGGACATACTTGTTATGATGCATCAGAATAGAGATCTCTTTGAAGTTATATTCCTTGAAATCTTTGAATGTGTACATTAATGTTGAGATTGAAGTATTTTAAACAATTATGATTTACTGCTCCTTTCTCTCACTATCCCTTCTATTACTTTACAAGTGAACACATTGAATACTTAGGGATGCTATACTGTTTTTTGGACTCTGTTCATTTCTTCTTTTTCCTCTTCTCTCTGTTCTTCAAGATAAATAAACTTCATTGAGCTATCTTCATTTGATTTCATATTCAATCAATTATGGATATTTCTATTCATTCACATTTACTCTTGAACCTGGCCATATAAATTCTCACCTTAATGCACAAAGTAATATCTGTGGATTCCTGAAACCACAGATAGTACTGAATTTTATACATAATAATTTTAATACATACATATGATAAAAGTGTATAAATTGGGCACAAGAAATTAACATTAGTAATTAATAATAAAATAGGAGTAACAATATGCTGAGGCAAAAGTGATATAAATTGATGTCTTGTTGTGCTTTCCACTCTTCACTTAAAGAAGCCTCTTCCAGTTTTTCTGCGGTATGTGTTCTTTGCCTGCATGATTACTTTGGGGCCATTATCAAGTAAAATAAGTGTTTGGTTTGCTGAGAGATTTCACCATGCTATTCAGAATGGCACAAAATTAAGATGTGTAAATTGTTTTTCACATCCATTACTCTCAGAATGTGGGTGCTCATAGGTAACTGAAACCATAGAGAAAAACTGAAACTGTAGAGAAAAGGTGATGTTTTATTGCAGTTGCCAACTCTATAATGTTCATTTAGTACTTAAAAATAAATTTTTGGCATTTAATTGATATTCCCTATTTGATGGGGAAGCTGTTATCCTGACTTTCTTTACTTCTACAAGAGTAATTGCCTTTACTACTTTCCACATACTTGTAACAACTTCTTTAAAGAATTTGTCTGGAATTCTTATAACTAGACCCTCTTCCAATCCACCTTTTATTGCCTGAGGATGTTTTACTTGAGTATGAGTCACAACTTTTTGTCTTTGGCATATTTCATTTTTTTTTTTTAAACTGCACATTTTAGATTGTATTCTATAGCAATTCTAGATATTTCTCTCATCCTCCACCCATTACCAGAGCTTGTTCTCTTTTGCTTTTTCATCCTTAGTAAGTTTGCTAGACTGAATGTTACTAAAATTTATGTTCCCCTGCTCTAAAATCTCTAATGGTAGCCCTCAAAAGGTATAGTCTATTTTATATGCATTGTCATCCTAAGATTTTATTTGAGGTCTGTTAGATTTTCTATTTTCTTGATCAGTCTATAAACTAATTATCCAGTTCTGGTATCACATTCAACTATGTATTATGCTCACTTATTTACAGATAATTGTGCTTTTATTTTCCAAAAAACCTTTGAACATCAATTACTTTACCATCTGATTTAATTAAATTTGGAGTCCTTACTTCAAATATACAATACATTATCATTAACTATAGTCACTGTGATGTATATCAGATCTTTAAAACTCATTTACCTTATAACTAAAAGTTTATAGCTTTCACTTAGTAGATCCACATTATTATCTCTGTGAATTTGTTAAGAGAGACTACATTGTTATTTAAACACATGCACAGGCAGTTTTATGAGGTGATAGGTTAATAAGCTTGATACATCAATTAATTCTGTTGTACACCTCAAAAACACACAATCTTTGTCAGCCATATCTCACAAAAGCAGGAAAATTAATGTAGACTCTCTAGCAAAGAGAAGTTTCGAGGCCAGGCTTTGAGGTTTATTCTGTGCCCAGGAAGGTCATTCTCAGCTGTCTTATCTCCTGGCTTTCTCCGGTAAAATACTTGACCTATTGTTTAATTGATTGTTTTCATGGAACAAAGAGGTTCTTCATAATTTCTCATCACCAAAGTCTACATTGCTTTTTTAAAAAAGTACAATAACTTGAATGTTCTACACACTGTTCTGAATAAACTAGTTCATTTGTGTAGATGTTTGGAGTTCTCTGTTTATTGGCCTAGAAAACCTAGATAAATAAATGAAGATAAAACTATTTTAGTCTTGTAGATAAATAAATGTAGAGAAGATATTTTAGGTTTGCAAAGGAAATTAAACTTAGTGAAAATTATTTTAGACACTTTCCCAAGTTAAAATGGTTGTTACTGGTATTTAATCAAGCACTGGTATCATACTATTAAAGATATTTATATTTTTATTTATCTACAATGTTGGAACTTCCAGTAGTTTATCAAAAAATTCTGATATAACATTGTAGACTAATGTTTAGCTGGCATTATTTAAAGAGAAAACAATATTTTTACTGTAATTAATGCAGGAAATAAACACAATGCTTCATAAGAAAACACTTATGGAGATGACTTAAGGAGATGAGCAAACTTTAGTTTCTCAAAAGAAGCTGAAGACCAGTATACTCCAAAGCAATATGGGAGGTAACAGGCTTATCCATAACCTCCATACCCACCATAGCTGCCACCATAGCTGCAGGCAGGCCTCCATAGTAGGTGTTGGAGAAGCTCATGGGGTCAGGAGTGGAAGGCTCAGCTGTAAAGCAGAGTCAAAGTCTAGAGTTTTAAAGTTCATATTCTACAGAAGCCTTTATTACCAACTTCGTGGTATGTGGGGCAAACCACAGGCACTATTGCATTCACACTCCAAACTAATTGGCATTAAAGCCATCTGAAATGTTTCTCATAACAAGTACACCCAAGACAATGCTGCTGTTTGTCAGAGTGTCTGCAATAAAAATCATATGCCTTTAATGAAGGATGCTTCTCCTTTGCTGGTGGCTTGCCTATTTCAAATGCCAGATTTAAGGTAATGATTGCCTACCAGTAGATCATATAACACACATTCCTGTTATTAAAATTTCTAATTTTACTTAGTAATCTCCTCCTTCCTATATACTACAATACTGGGCTTGAGAACAAAAATGGGACCTCAAAATGCGGGAATATTAAAGAGACTTCATGTGAAATCATTTGCTTATAAAATATTGATTAATGAACTATTTTATTTCTTTCTGTGTGTAGAGAAATATTATTCACTTTGGCTTATACTTCATATGTACATGTATTTATCAGTTCGTATATAATCTAACACCATGTACACACCTTGATGTTTAATATTTATCCTGAATATGTAGAAAGGAAATGATTTATTCTACAAGAAACCTGAGAATGAAAGTAGATGGAAAGAGCTGTTAATGCCATGAACCCATGGATGTGGACCACAGAAAAACTCACTTCTCTTCTCACATTCTTGCCAAAATGTATAACTGTGATATAATTATAAGAAAACTTTAGATACATTAGAATTGGGGAACGTTCTGCAGAATATCTGAACTTTGGAATCATCAAGGGAATGAATAATGAAAGGATTGAAAATCTGACCTATTGGACAAGATTGAAGAGATAAGATCTCCAAATGCAAGGTGAGTTTGATGCTGCAACAAAAATAAGAAGAAAAATATCATTAAAAATGGTGAAGTCTATAGGTTAGTGGTATAATATAAAGTCAATTTATTTGGTTGATAAAATACTGTGGTAGATGTTACTATTAGGAGATCCTGAGTGACATACATCTACATATCTATATATTTGCATTCGGTAAAATGAAAATTAAGATTAAATTTGGAGAAGAGTGTAACCAAAATGACCAATATTATAGAGTTTACATCAACACTAGAGACTATCAGAGAGGCAAACATTTAGCTGTGCACTATGAAATTTGGTAGGAAAATATGAAGAGAACAAAAGGAAGGGCATTTAGTGGAAACAGCTGGTGAGGTTGGAATTAAGGCAAGTATCATGTGGTAGAATGAAGATATAGGTTGCAAAATATTTCAGGAATGAAAAAAAGAATTTGGTGAATCCCTGTGTTGCTCAGAAACTGAGAATAACCGTGTCTCAATGTCTGAATTTGACAAGATTGCGATTTTGATGATCCCTACAAGAACAGTTTTCTAGAGTAGTAAGAACCAAAGTTGAGAGAGAGAGAGAGAGAGAGAGAGAGAGAGAGAGAGAGAGAGAGAGAGAGAATATGATTTAGAATGCTAGTACAAAAATTCACTGAGAAAGTTTTGCTAGAAAGTAGAATACAGAAATGATGATTAAATCAGATTGGAATGATGATATATAGCTTCTTTTAAAATTATGAATATATGTGAAAATGAGTATATTCACAAAAACACACCAGAAAGTTGTTTTAAAAAGAATGTGATGTAACGGTACAAAGTTTCCTCTGCTGTGATGAGCTAGAACAACTCAATTATTTGGAAGAAGGAAATTAATCCCTGGAAGTAAATTGTAAAGAAAAAAAATACCAGCAAATGTTGTTAACAGGTACACTACGTTGAACAAAATAAAATGTGTCAATACCTACTTTAATAAAATACAAACAAGATTAATTATGTTTGCTTTTTTAATTGCTGGATATATACCAAAATGAGGTGATTTTCTAGAATTTAAATAGCCTAGAGTAAAAATAATCCCGATGTTACTTCAACTAGTTTTTAATAAAATTTAAGTATAGTTTTTAATAAAATTTAAGTTATTGTTCAATTGATTCTGCACTGACAGTTAAGGCTATTTATATTTTTATATTAGATATCTGAGTAGGAAAAAGTGAAGATATTCTTCTTTGCAAATATCTCAGTCTAGCAAATAGTGACTAATATGTTACAAATATTAATCAATTTAACAAATACATACCTACTGAGAAACACGCTAAAAATATTCAAAAACTCATGATGGGTGAATAAATAGATGGATATTTTTATTTAATTACTTGTATAAATTTTTTGTTTTATTAGGTCTCTACTTTCTTTTGACACATTTGAAATAGGTGAAACAAATTTTATGTAATTTTAAAAAACATATGTCCTTATCCTGATGATCACTACAAGAGAATTAATGAAAATACAAAGTGTGTCTAACACCTTAAAATCTCTTCACTGCTATGTAAACCATTTCAACATTCAAATATCAAAATCCTAATTAAAGATATCTGAAGGGAATGATAAAGTAAAATTTTCATTAGAAACCTTTGTGATGTCAGAAATACAATTAGAATATCAGAAATCTATGTGGAAGTGTAAATAATGCTGCCTACCAACATATATTTAATAAAAGATGGAGAGGTATTTTTTAAAATTTTAGTATAGATCAACTTCCTCCACTTTTCTTTGGTTCCCCAGTAGGATAGTTAATCATACTACTATGAAATTTGACAGAAATAATCTGTTGTTATGGATTAGAGCTTGGCATGCCAGAATACAAAGAATTCCAAATGGATGTTTTGAGAAACAGTTCTGACTCATTTATTGATGAATCAAAATGCATGATATTAAACCAATTAAGTAGTTACTTAAAATATTAACTAACCACTATGGGCAGAACTTAAACACCAAGAAATGCAGAAACTGGATTCCAACACATAACAAATTTCTTGTTCTTCAAGAGAAGTTGAATATAAGTAGGAATGTAGAATGTGTTTTGTTCAGATTTGGCTCTCTTGAATTTTTAATTGGGTGAATTATTATCAACAGTATAGGTACGAAAGATGTATTTTGGTTCAGTATAGAAAAGGAACTTAGATTTGGAGGAAGATAACTTGGATGAAGAGAGAAGAAAAGTCCTAAGGCAAAATCAATGTTTTCTTGCAAAGGGTTAAAAATTAGTGAAGCTATTGGGCTCAAGAGCAAGAAAGACTATAACAAAGGCTGATAATATGCTACTGCTGTATAAATGACAGACACAGGATGTCCAATTGAATTTATAGTTTTCATGAGGTTGAACATGTGCCTCCTCTCTCAATAAAAATCTCAATTGGATTCAGAAAGTCAAACTTCAGATGTCAAAGCAAAACTCTTTAACACCTCATGCTTTTTTATCTTATAGTTGACAAACAACCAAATAATTAGATTAGTCATTTAACTATATGACAAGTGATGAGTGCTACACACATGGAAGGCATATAAAAGGCCCTCTGCAGTGAGAATTGTCCAGACTCAAGTCACCTACACTCCCCCTCTACCCAAGGACAACCTCAACAACCAACACCATGTGTGGCAGCTACTACGGAAACTACTATGGCGGCCGTGGCTATGGATGCTGTGGCTGCAGAGGCCTGGACTGTGGCTATGGCTCCGGCTATGGCTGTGGCTATGGTTCTGGTTATGACTGTGGCTTCCGTGGGCTGGGCTGTGGCTATGGCTCTGGTTATGGCTGTGGCTTCCGTGGACTGGGCTGTGGCTATGGCTCCGGCTATGGCTCTGGCTATGGCTGTGGCTCTGGCTACGGGTCTGGATTTGGCTACTACTACTGAGGACAGCATCAGAGATTCTCATCTTCTTCATCTACAATATCAAGATTCACAGTTTCTGAAACTCACGTGTTCTGAGCCTCATGCTTGGGTGGTTCTATTATATCACATGTTTTTGAAGACTTGCTCTCTAGTGCTCTCCACATCTGACACAGTACTTTGGACTTTTCCCTCCCTGAATTTATCTGTTGAAAATTAAGAGAACTTGAAATTCATCGTGAACCCCTCTGCAGTTTCTCTTTGGGTGGATGTCCTCACAACTTATGTATTTTTATTTTCTTGTATGACCTATTCTACTGTTTTTCTAATAAACTTTTTAATATCCTAAAACTGTCTTAATTTTCTTTAACATCCAGTATTTAAGTTTTTCCCTGTTCGCATTAAAGAAAACAACTGCCTTCTTTAGGATATATCTGCTTTAATGGTTCTACTTCCGTTGACTTATCAAGTCTTTGATATGTGACATTAAGAAGGCAACAATCTTTGAAGTCCTCGATTTTCTATTTAAGCAGTGATGATATGTTCTCTGGAATTATTGTTAAGACAAAGAAGATAATATTTTGCACTTTAGTTAAGAATTGGCTTGAAATAAAGCCTCTAACAAACATTTAACATTGAACATTAGTGTGTATGAAATCCCTTTCAAGATATACATATTTATGCATAATTCCTACCTGGAATCTTTGGTTTGGGTATATTTAGGCAAGAAATGTTTTTGTGTTTGTCCATCTCAATAGATAGAGAAGTTCAACATGACCTAGGTTGTTCACACTTAACTTTTACATGCCTTAGTTTGGTATAAATTTTGTTTTTAAAAGGTGAAGTCCTCTATAACACCCATGATGTATTTAAGTTTAGAACCAATTGAGGGCATTCTACATTCTTTGTCTTAAGATATTTCTTTCTTGTGATTTGCAGTTTGCAGTTTGTAGCAATAGTCATTTGCTTTTCCAATAGATTTTGTGACTCCTATCTGTACATTTGGCAATTAAATTTTCTTGATATGGAATTTTTATATCTCATGCTGCATTTTAGCAAATTTAACTACAATATTTAGTTTTTGTCTTTTCTTTCCTTTTAAAATATCTTATTTTTATTAGTACATGTCTGCAGTACATATTAATTACATTCATCATGGGGAATTGGCACATGTACACAATACATCTTAAGTATTTTGTTATATTTAAAGAAGTGTCTATGATCTAACTAGGTTTTTTTTTGGTAAAAAAACAAGTTGTTTTTATTTTTTGTTTGTTTGTTTTTTGGTATCAGGGATCAAACTCAGGACCTTTTGCTTGAGAGGGAGGCTTGGTTCCAGTGAGATAAACCCCCAGCCCTGATCTAAATTTGTTTTTAATTCTTTTATTGGTACATTTTAGGTATACAACACAATTACATTTCTCATTGGGAACTTGTACTTTTACATGATGCATCTTGGTTCTTATTTTTTCCCCATTCTTAGCCCTCCCTTCACCCCCTCCAACCTTCCCTATTTACAAAGACTCTATTTCCATTTTTTCCATTTCTCATCATTTTTCCTTTCCCTTCTTTCCTTTCCCCTGCCCCTCCCACTACCTCTACCCTTTTGGACCTTTTCTTCCTATTTTGGATTATCAATTATTCATTCTAATCATTGGTACATTTTAGGTATACAATATAATGACATTCATCATTGGAAATTTGCACCTTTACATAATCTCTCTTGGTTCTTATTTTTCACCCTTGCCCAGCCCTCCCTTCAACCCCTCCATTTCTCCCTATTTACAATGATTTTGTTCCTATTTTTCCATTTTCTCATATTAATTTCATTCCCTTTTTTCCTTTCCCCTACCCCTCCTACTTCCTTCCTCTTTGCCCCTTTTCTTCCAATTTCACAGTACCTATTATACATTTTAGTCCTTATTTACACTTTCAGTTTCCCACACCAGAAAAAATATTTGGTATTTATACATGTGTGTCCTATTTATTTCACTTAAGAGTATCACCTCAATGTGCATCCACTTAGCTCTAAATGTCTCTAATTTCTCATTTTTCTTGGCTGAGTAGCACTCCATTTTATAAAAACAAATCACATTTTCTTTATCCAGTCTCCAGTTGATGGGCATTTGGGCTGTTTCCAAGTTTTAGCTATTACAAACTGTGCTGATGTGAACATGAGTGCACATATATCACTGTAGTATGATTCTTTTAATTCTTTGGGGAAGATCCCCAGGAGTGGAATAGCAGGGTCAAATGGGACTTCCAGTCCGAGTTCTTTGACATATCTCCACACTGATTTCCACAGAGGCTGCACCAGTCTATACTCCCGCAGCAGTGGAGCAGGGTTCCTCTTTGCCCAGAGCCCCACCAGCATTTGTTATTGGTTGATTTCATGATAGTAGCCATTCTTTATGGTGTGAGGTGGAATCTAAGTGTTGTTTTCATTTGCATCTCTCCAATGACCAGTGATGTTGAACATTTTTTCATGTATTTATTTGCTATTTCTACTTCCTTGTCTGAGAAATGTCTGTTCATTTCAGATGCCCATTTTTTGGATTGGGACTTTAAATTTGGGAGGTCTGAACTTTTAAAATTCTTTGCAGATTTGAGATAGTAGACCTTTGTCTGAGGAAAAGCAAGTGAAGATTTTTTCCCACATTATGGGTTGTCTCTTCACCTTGCTGGTGGTTTCTCTTGCTGTGCAGAAGCCTTTTAATAAGAAGAGATACCACTTGTTGATTGTTTGTGCTAGTTCACAGGCAACTGAGGTTTTTTTCGTAAAATCTTTTCCTACACCAATGTCTTCAAGAATTCTACCTAATCTCTGTTCCAGCCAATTTAGTGTTTCTGTTTTAATATTTAGATCTTTAATCCATTTGACTTTAGTTTAGTGGATGCTTAGACATATAGGTCTAGTTTTAATCTTTGGCAAGTTGAAACCCAATTTTTCCAGCACCATTTATTAAAGAGGCTATCTTTCCTCCAGTGAGGGTGTTTGGCTCCTTTATCAAAGATAAGATGGCTGAGTCTGTCCTGCATTGTTTCTGCATCTTCTAGTCTGTGCCACTGGTCCTCAGGTAAATTTCTTTGCCTGTACCATGCTGTTTCTATCACAGTAGTTTTGTAGTATAGTTGCAGGTTGGGGATTGTGATACCCCCTGCCATGTCTCTGTTACCTAGAATTGCTTTTGCTATTCTGATTCTCTTCTTGTTCCACAGGAATGTTTAGATTGTTTTCTCGAGGTCAGTGAAGTATGCTGCCAGGAACTCAATAGGAATTGCCTTGAATGTATATAGCAGTTTTGGAAGTATGGCCATTTTCACTATATGAATCCTTCCTACCTAGAAGCAGGAGATTTCTTTCCATTTTCTGATATCATCTTCAGTCTCTCTTTTCAGAGTGCCATAGTTTTCAGAGAAGAGGTCTTTGATTTCTTTCATTAGGTTGATTCATAGGTATTTCAGTTTTTTGGATGCTATTGTGAAAGGAATTGTTTGCCCTATTTCTCTCTCAGTGAGACTGTCATTCGTGTAGAGGAAAGCTATTGATTTTTGTATGTTAACCTTGTAACCAGCTACTTGACTGAATTTGGTTATTGAGTCTAGAAGACTTTTGGTGGAGTTCTTGGGGTCTTCTATATAGAGTATCATGTCATCTGCAAATAATGACAATTTGACTTCTTCATTTCCTATCTTTATTCCTTTTATTTCTTTCTCTTGTCTCATTGCCGTGGCTAATGTTTCCAAAACTGTATTGAACAAGAGTGATGACAGTGGACATCCTTGTCTTGTTCCTGATTTTAGTGTGAAGGATTTCAGTTTTTGACCATTTGGTATGATATTGGCTGTTGGTTTTTCCTAGATGGCTTTTATCAGTTTGAGGTAGAAACCATCTATTCCAATTTTTTGTAGGGTTTTTATCATAAATGCATGCTGGATTTTGTCAAATGCTTTTTCTGCACCTATGGAGATAATCATATGGTTTTTGTCCTTAGCTCTATTGATATAGTATACTACATCGATTGATTTGCGTATGTTGAACTATTCCTGCATCCCTGGTATAATTCCCACTTGGTCAGGGTGTATGATCTTCTTGATGATCTTCTGCATTCTATTTGCCAGTATCTTATTAAGGATGTTTGCATCTATGTTCCTTAGTGAGATTGGCCTATAGTTCCCCTTTTCGGTTGGGTCTTTCTCTGCTTTGGGGATCAAGGTGATGCTTGCTTCCAGGAATGAATTTGGGAGTATTGCTTCTCTTTCAATTTCATTGAAGAGTTTAAACAGTAGTGGCAGCACTTCCTCTCTAAATGTCTTGTAGAATTTAGCAGTGAAGCAGTTAGGGCCTGGGCTTTTCTTAGTTGATAAGTTTATAATTAAGTTTTCAATTTCATTGGTTGATATTGAGTTGTTTAGTAGTTTTAGGTCTTCTTCATTCAACTTTGGTAATTCATATGTATCTAGAAATCTGTCCATTTCTTCTGTGTTTTCCATCTTATTGGTGTATAGGTTCTGGAAGTAGGTCTTGATGATCCTCTGGATTTCTGTTGAGTCTGTTTTAATTTCACCCTTTTCATTCCTAATGGCATGGACTTGGGCCTTTTCTTTCTTTTTTCTGACAAGGTTGGCTAAAGGTTTGTCGATTTTGTTGGTTCTTTCAAAGAACCAACTCTTGGCTTCATTGATTTTTTGTATTATTCTCTTAGTCTCCATTACATTGATTTCTCCTCTGATCTTTATCATTTCCTCCCTTGTCTGAGCTTCGGGTTTGTCCTGCTCTTCTTTTTCTAGAAGCTTGAGGTTCAGCATCAGGTTGTTTAATTGGGCTTGTTCTGTTTTCCTAATATGCATATTCACTGCTATGAATTTCCCTCATAAGACTGCTTTCATTGTGTCCCATAGATTCCAATAGGTTGTATTTTCCTTGTCATTTAGTTGAAGGAACTGTCTGATTTCTTCTTTAATTTCCTCTGTGACCCATTGTTTATTCAGAAGTGTGTTGTTCAGTTTCCACGTGTTTATGTAATTTTTCCAGTTTCTTTTACTATGGATCTCTAATTTCATTGCACTGTGGCCTGATAATATACAGGGGATAACTTCAATTCCTTTGCACTTACTTAAACATGTTCTATGTGTGAGCATGTGGTCTATTTTGGAGAAAGACCCATGTGCAGCTGAGAAGAATGTGTATTCTGATTTTGTGGAGTGGAAGACTCTAAACATCTGTTCAGTTCATTTGCTCAAGAGTTCGACTGAGTTCTAGTATTTCATTACTTATTTTTTGTCTAGTTGATCTATCTATTTGTGACAGTGGGGTGTTGAGGTCCCCCACTACAATTGCTTTAGTGCATATATGACTTTTCATGTCCGCTAGTATTTGTATTACATAGTTGGGTGCACTAGTGTTTGGTGCATAGATATTTATGATTGTCATCTCTTCCTCTTGGATTGTTCCCTTTACAAGGATGTAGTGTCCTTCTTCATCTCTCTTAATCAGTGTTGGTTTGAAATCTACTTGGTCTGCAAAGAGGATAGCTACTCCTGCTTTTTTTCAGGTTCCCATCACATGGAGTATTGCTTTCCACCCTTTTACTTTCAGTCTATGAGTTTCCTTTTGAATTAAGTGTGCTTCTTGTATGTAGCATATTGTTGGATTTTGCTTCTTGACCCATTCTGCCAGTCTATTTCTTTTGATTGGTGAATTGTGACCAATAACATTGATGGTTATAACTGAAATGTATTGACTTGTCATTGTCATGACTTTTTCTTTTTGTTGGGTTCTACCCCTTTACATTTAATTTCTTGTCACACCTGATGGATTCTTTCTGCTGTGCTTCCTGGGGTTGTGATCCTCATTGTCTTTTCCTAGAATATTGTCTACCATTTTTTGGAGTGCTGGTTTGGTATTCACCAAGTTCCTAAGGTGCTCTTTGTAATGAAAGTATCTTATTTCTCCATCCATTTTGAAAGATAGTTTTGCAGGGTACATCAATCTGGGTTGGAGGCTGTTTTCTTTTAGGGCTTGGAATATGTCACTCCAAGCTCTTCTTGGCTTGATGGTTTGTGTTGAGAAGTCTTCTGTGATTCTGATGAGCTTTCCTTTGTATGTGATTTGTTTCTTTTCTCTAACTGCTTGTAGAACTTTGTTCTTCTGTTGAGTTTCTGGAATCTTAACAATTATATGCCTATGTGTAGATTTTTTTTGATGAAGGCTATTTGGAGTCCTATATGCCTCACTTATCTGTATGTCAAGTTCTTTTCCCCTCCTTGGGAAGTTTTCTGCCATTACTTCTGTGAAGAGTTTTTTTATGTCATCTGCACTCTCTTCTGTTTCTTCTTTGACTCCAATCAGTCTTATGTTATTCTTCTTCGCATCATCTAGCAGCTGCTGGATTGATTTCTCATGTTCCCTTATAATTTTGAAGCAATTTTTCATTTCCTGGTCACTAATTGCAATCTTAACTTCTATATCTGAAATTCTGTCCTCACATTGGCTCATTCTGCTGTGTAGACTTTCAATGGAGTTTTCATCTCCCGGAAATCTATTTGCATCTGTTTTATGGATTCCATTTGTTTCCTATGTTGGGATTTCATCATGTTCCTCAGCTCCTCTCTAGGTTTATTAATCATATCTTGCACTATGAGGACAATTTCTGCTGTTATCTGAGAAATTATTTCTGATTTCATTTTTTCCAGATTCCCTTTTGTTGCCAGTTCGGTGGGTCCAGGTGGTTGAGTATCAGAGTATTCCATCTCATTTCCTTTTGGGGTTGCTGTAGGTGATCTGGAAGTCTGGTTTTGAGACTTATTTACGTATTTTCTCATTTTGACTTTGGTGGTGGGGTGGGTGCTCTTGGCGTCAGAGCAGCTCACTTCCTCTGAGCTGGGAGAGGTGGGACAGGGCCTGGGAGCAGTGGTAGGGATGGTTCCCTGAAATCCCCTTCCTCTGTGCGGGAAGCAGTGGGACATTTGGCTGCCTGGAAGCCTCTTCCTCTGGACCAGGAGCAGTGGGATGGCTGCTCAGAAGCCCCTACCTCTTCGCAGGAATTCTTTAAATGCTGAGAACTTGATTAGCTCCAGTACAGTGGTCTGGTGGTCTGGTGTCCTCTGCGTCTTTTTAGTGTGGAACCAGGTGACTGTTCAGAGAAGAAGGCAAAGGAGCGGTGGCAGGGAAGTGGGGGTGTCCAGTGGGCAGGCTGATTCGGTGTTTTCAGCGTGACTGGTGACCTCGGGACCATGTCCACACACCTACCTGTCTGCAGCGGGCTGATTCAGTGATTTTAGCGCTACTCTGATCTAACTTGTTTTGATAGGTTCATGGTAGTAAAATTGTTGACTCTCCAGAAAGAAATTAAGTTCTCTGGAAAAATCTATACCCCAAACAGAATATATTTTCCTCAAATTATGCTTACATAAGGAGCTGTATTTCCTATTTACTTTATTCTTGAATCTTAGAATTAGTATTTAATATTAAGTAGAATTTGTGTGGTCTGTGCTTATCTGTCTCAAGAAATAATAAATTTTAAAACTCTTTTGGCCTGTGTGATGGGCCATAGTCCCTGAATGAGTTAATGCCTTAGATTCCTAAGCCAAGAGTATGCTGAGTATAGTTTTCTAGGATCTGAACCTGACAGCTAAAACTGAACACAATCCTGAAAGCAGTGAAATTTTGAATCAAAATTTGAAGGTATATCATTAATATTCCCAAATATATATATATATACACACATATATATATATACACATATGTATATATACCTTTTACTCACATTGATATTCCCAAATAAATATATGTTAAAAAATCAGTATATATTGATATATAGAGAAAAATCAATATATATTGATATATAAAATATCAATACAAATATATTGATGTATACATTGATTTGTTAACTTCCCCAAAGCCATCAAATTATGAATACCTCCAACTGAAATTGACTCTGTGATTCTTTTATACTTTATCCTGTTTCTTGTGCCTCTCTTTTCCTAATAGGAAAAATACACTACCTTAACAACATCACTACATTTATCCTATCGAGTAATGTGCACAAGATTCTTTCCAAATTACTGCACAAAAACATGAAACATAGATCTGCCTTTTAATGTCTTTTGGCAAATTATACAATGTCTCTGGAATTGGTATTCTTACATAAAAAATTCAGTAGAATGACAGAACCTGGATTCTAGTGTTGTTATGAGATGTAAATGTATTAAAATATGTGAAGTTCTTACGGCAATGCCTGGCATTTACTGAGTATAAGTTTTAACTGTTACATGCATGGTTTATTTTTTGATTCTTTGCATATAAAAGAATAATTTATGGCAAACTTGATGTGTGTTTTTATATAGTTTATTTTTCAAAACCCTCCATAAATAATTTATATATAATCTAAACAATGATAATTAAGCAGTATTTATTAAATGTTTACTATAGGGTTGTTCTTTTGTGATGTCTTTAATATACATTCTCAGCCTTGATGTAAGTCCTTCTCGTCTATGAAACTTAACAATCTCAATGCTGTATTAAATTTGTCTCCATTTTACAGTCAAATAGAATTAAAAATAAATGGAGTAACTTTCTCAGTGGCAGGTTTAGCATGGTAAAATAAGTGTTTCATACTCACTTGCTAATTGTGTCTTTGTTTATGTAAATCAAGACATTTATAATAGAGAGCCCTGGAATAAACTCATACATATACCATCAAACAATCTTTGGCAATATTACTGGAAATTTACAATACACAAAACATAGTTTTAATTTCTATGGGTGGGAAAACTGGCTATTCATACACAAAAGAATCTAACCTTATGCCATAATGAAAATGAATTAAAGTCTTAAGTGTAAGACCCCAAATCCTCAAACTTCTGTAAGAAAACAAAGATAAAACACTTGACATTGGGTTTGGCAATGACTTTCCAGATATGGCTCCAAAACACAGCCAACAGAAGCAAGGCTAAGTAGAACTAGTATAAAAATAATTCCATATATATGATATTATTTATTAATTTCTCACACATGTATAGATATTTAAAAACTATTGTCTACCTATCTTTCCTGAAAAACTTTGGAAACAGTGAATGACATTATTATATTTTTGTTCTAAAATCAAGATAAATGCTATTTTCTTTATAAAGTATGTATTTTGATAGAATAATGCATCTCCATGAGATATTTGTTGGTGCCTATTTATGTACCCTTGATTCATCATCTTGGCTATACTGATGACTTTGTATTGCAAGCTTTGAGTTTCTTAGAATGAAGAGTTTCTCTTGGCAAGTGTCCATGAATTCATGGCCCTGGGAACAGACCTTAGTGATATAAAATCGAGAGTTTCCTGCACACATTTCCACACTGAGAAATAAAGATAAATAAATATGTGTAAAAATATGCCATGTGCTTTCAAATGATGTTACAATTAATGAAAAATAAATCAAAATTTTCTAATATTTGATTCATGCAAATCTATAAAGTGGATGAATGTTTTGAACATAAAATCTTTAGCTGTTTCAGAAAATCAGTCTATCCAATGGTCTTTTACTACACTTGGTCTAGGGTTTGATATTAGTGCTACAAGCAAATAACACATAAAGAATACTTGTATATTAGAAATGTGCTAAGTTTCAGTAAGTAAGCTAGAACATCTCAGTAAAAACCAGGAGTCAGAATTTTCCCAAGCAACATGGGTTGTACCAGTCATATCTGGTTAATACAGTCATAGCCACAATTCATGTCACTGTAGCCACAGGGTATCATAATCATTGCCATAATATGCATGTTGAAAGTTTCAGTGGAAGAATAGAAGTAATTTTTTGAGCTTGAATTTCTTAACCTGAATGGTGTATGGGAAAACTTATGAAAGGATTGACTCATTTCCAAATGAATTAGCATTAAGAAAAAAAAACCTCAAGAATTTCTTGTTACCAACATTCTATGGACACCCACATTTGAGTACCTGCAACACACTAAATATATAGTATATGCTGACTTGAGAATGTAGTCACCCTGAGATCTTTACACAAAATAAACCCGACTCTATTGGTATTTGTAATAGCAGTAGTATGTGTTTAAAATCCCATTTTCTTTTGATGGGAAATCCAGTAAAAGAATAGGAAGAAGTTTGTGGAGGAAGAGTCACAGAACCAGGATTAACTAGTGAATAAAGATTATGTTGGACAGAATCTTTCATGCTCTTGTGTAAAAAAAATTTATACTGAACTGTATTTCAAATAGAATCCTAGGTGTCAAACCCCTACTTCCCTCATTTTGATAGCACACTATTTCATATGTTCCTTTTATATTTGGAAAAACTAATTTCACTCAAGGTTGAAAACCTAGACACCTAGAGAATTAATTTGAGAATCAGAGTTTCACTTGCTTAGTGGATGGACTATGGTCCTCAGTTCAAGAATATATTGTGCTCCACATTCATGGTATTTTCACACTTCAACATACTCCAAAGTATTTAAATTCATTGATTCCTATAAAAATTGTGATAACACTAATAACTTAACAAGATTTTTTTCCCTCATAAATCTGGCTCTTTCTTATGAAATCTTACATTTTCTTGAATAGACCAAAGCTTTATTTTCATCTGCATGATCTACTATTGGATTTGAGTTTAAAGGTAGGCAAAATATATCATACACTTCATGTTATTCTTCCTAATACAAAGCACTAATTCATGCATTTTCTCTTTTAATTTAATTCATTCAATATGTTTGTGTTTCTAATTCCTCAAAGATTTTGAAGGTAGTTGAAAGAAGGCATCAAATTAAACCAGGAACATATAGTTAGAAATAGATCTGAAATTGCAAGAAATAATTATTAAACTTTAATGCACACGGGCCATCTTAAAATAAAACATTATATATAGATAGATAAAATTCCAAAATTTTGTATAGGCTTCAACACTGCAGAATCTCTGCTCTTCTTAGACCTTAGACACAAACAAGAAATATTTATTTTAATAAAATATCATATGAAAAGCTATTATACATTATTAATTAATTGTTTTTAACTTATTCTTCATCCTTCCACTCCATACTAAATATTCATTTTATATACATAGGGTGTAGAACTGAAAGTCATTAAGGCCTCTATTCTCATAAAGTTTATATTTTCTTTTTTTCTCTGATATTTTAATTTTAATTTTATTAGTACATGTTTACAGTATACAAAATTGACTTTTTTCTTGGGGAGTAGGTACAATGCACATAAAAGAGCTTGTCGCTTTTCTTAATGCCCTTCTCCTTCCCATCTACCTCCCTCCTTCCATCTCCAAATCTACTTTCCCCATCTTTATTCCTTCTGTTATTGTTGTTCATAGCTCATATTTATGACATGTAATATTTACATTAATTGTGGCTATTTGGTACCTATACATGGGATATCTAAATCTTCTCACTTCCCTTTTCCCTCTTCCTCTCCGTTTTTCTTCATTCTCCTGGAACCCTTCCCATTTGCAAGAGATCTACCACTTTGTTTCCTTCAATCCATCTTTTATTTTGCTCTTTGTGTTTTGCCTGGCTGAAATGGGAGATTCCATACAGTATTTAAACTTATGTGTTAGATTTATTTTATTCAACATTATATTTTCCAGGTGTGTCCACTTTGCTCCAAATGTCTCAAATTTATCTTTCTTTATAGTCGAGTACTATTCCATTATGTACAGATACCACATATTCTTTGTCCCTTCCTGCGTCTTAATTGGGGTAAGACAGACAGTGAAACAAAGACAATAGGCAGGTAAGTACTGAACTAAATTCTTTTTGATACTGATGAGAACTTCTAGAATAATTATGAACCAATGAATTAAATAACTTTAAACCATTACTTAGAATAGTATTATTACATGAACATTACATTAATATTACATTAACATTAATACATTAATATTATATTGAGTGTTTAGAGGATCTATGCAAATGGCACTTGGACACTTGAATAAGGAAAAATCAGCCATATTCAGTATTATTTTCACAATGAGTTATTTATAGTACAAAGTCTAGGGACTTTAAGAGAGTACAACTTGTTCCGTATGAGCTGCTAGAGAAACACTATGCTTGGGGTGTAGTAAACAGGAAGTCAGTAGCAGATGATGGCAGGGAGGTAGGGTAGAATACTTGAGAACATTTGTTCTAAATGCAATGTAATAAAAAAACTGGCTTCCAAAAATAAATAAATATACAAATAAATAAGTAAATAAATAAATAAATGGAATAGAAGTCTGAGAAGGAAGGCTATGAGGTGACTCTTATTTTGTCATGGAAAGAGAAAAAATTTGGTGTAATGAAGAATCATGAACTCTATCTTGATGTTATTAAATATCAGATGGTATTAAAGATAAAATTAAATTATCAGTTATGAAGAGTTGGATATACAATAATAAGAATGAAAATAAAATTAATACAAAGGTTAAGAATAGACATTGAAATTGAGGTTAAATTGTGGAAAACATTTATAAAAGCTGAAAAAAGTTGGAAGCAAAAGATGTTTCAATGATGTAATGGATATTAACGGAGAATCTGTAGTGAAAGAGACAGAATTTAACTGACCTGAATTGTGTTTCAGAACATCAGTGTAATGAAGAGAGAGGAACAAACCATAGTTGGTTTGGGTAACACTTAACAGAATCATTTTTATTGGAGAAGGGGCTCAAAATTCCAAATAATTGAAAAATTGTAAGAAATTGGAGCAGAAATCTCTGAGTTAAATTGTAGAAATTTTCTACAAAGAGGAATAATGAAATGAGGAAGTGTCTTGGGAAATGTGAGAGTTTTCTTAGGGAAAGATTTGTTTGTTGTTTGCTTTTGATTCCATAGGAGATAATTAAACATTAATTGTATTTCAGAGCACCAGGGTAGCAATCTTTTTTTTTTTTTTTTTTTTTTGGTACCAGGGATCAAACTTGAGACCTTGTGATTGCCAGGCAGGCACTGGAACCACTGAGCTAAACCCCTGGCCAAGCAAATTTTTTTTAATTGGAGGACATGATGTACATAATTGGAGCAAGAGGATCTTTAGGGCATTGAACTTCTTTGTACAGCACTATAATGCTGGTTACATGAAATTAAAGGTTTGTGAAAACCATAGAGGAACAACACAAAGAGTAAGCATTAAGGTAAACTATTTATTGTAGTTGATACGGATGTGTCCATGCAAATCCATCTGTTCTAATAAATGCACCTCTCTGGTGGTACAAAAGAATAAAAAAACGAGAATTCCAACAAACAAAGAGAAAATTAAAAATAGTAAAATTACTATGGTATATAAAGCACTTATTGAGTATACAAATAAATGTCAGTTTTCATAATAAATGAATAATTCCTGGAAAGAACTATAATGAAAATTCATGAAAGAAACTAATGTTAGCATCCTGAAGAACAATTAAGAGTACAAAAATAAAACACAAAGTTATGTGAATAAAAATTCAGAGATGTGGTTGGCTTAGGCTGGTGGTCTACAAAATTTTAATAAGTTATCTATATTTTAATGTTATTACAGAGAAGAATGACATTGCAATTGGCTGTTCTGAATTCTTTTCTAGGTGGTGAGATAATTGAAAAAGTTAAGAAATGTGATTTTGTAAATAGCAGAGAGCAAAATACATTGGTTAAATTGACTAGTTTTACCTGTGAAGCCAATGAGTATAGATTAATGTTGTGACATATACAGATTAAAATTGACCTGTATTAAATGCTACCTGCACAAATAATGCATAGTTATGGGAGTTGAAATTAATCTGAGGAGTAAGAGCGTGCTTTGTATGCATGACTGTCTCCACTGGTTGTGGGAGTTAAATTGTATCAGAGATGACCTGATGGGTCAAAAGGAACAAGCTTCCTTAATAACTCTAAGGCTATATCTTATGGTTAAAACACAACAAAATAATTAGATGAGTCACAAACCTAGCCAGTGGCATTTTCATGTGCTGTGGTTCCCACCCACACTAGGGATATAAAAGGCCCTCTGCAGTGAGAATTGTCTAGACTCAAGTCACCTACACTCCTCCTCTACCCAAGGACAACCTCAACAACCAGCACCATGTGTGGCAGCTACTACGGAAACTACTATGGCGGCCGTGGCTATGGATGCTGTGGCTGCAGAGGCCTGGGCTATGGCTATGGCTCCGGCTATGGCTGTGGCTCCCGTGGACTGGGCTTTGGCTATGGCTCTGGCTATGGCTGTGGCTATGGCTCTGGCTGTGGCTATGGCTCCCACTCTCTGTGTGGCTGTGGCTATGGATGCAGCTCTGGCTATGGCTCTGGCTTTGGCTCCTATTATTGAAGAAACCATCAGAGAGTCCCACCTTCTACACCTGTGACATCAAGCTTCACCTGTTCAGAAAGCTTATGTGCCTGAGCCTCACCCTTGAGTGACGATGACCCTATCATGGAATTTCCTATGGGCTGGTGTAACCTATGGGGAACCTGGCAATTCCTTGAATTTGCCTCATTGAGTTAAGATGAAATTCACCTGACCCTCCTGCTCCTTCAGGATGGTGTCAGAGCAACTGCCTTGCTGACTTTCATGGGAAAGCTTGTTTCCTGTTGACCTAATAAAATTCTTTAATTAAAAATCCTGGTTTTATTCTAGTCATTTGACACCCAGAGTTTCCTACTGAGAATTTGTGGTTTCTGTTTGCATGAAAGGTAATGACTGGAATTGGGAGAACACCTCAATGATGGAGAGGCTGCTCTGCCTGCTCCAGACCCTGGGTTTGGTCTCCAGATGCTTATACAAAATATGGACAAAATACTAATGATTGAATGATTGCTCGATTTCCCAGGAGTATACTTTCCCTTACTATTTCTAGATCAACATCTTTACCATATCCAAAGTTGTTTTTCTTGGAAAAGTAACATAGTCTTTGTAAATCTCGGTTTCCACTCTAGCTAGGAGGAAATAATGTAATAACATATGTCATACCAAAGAAGCTACAATTAAATGCAATATAATCTACAAATTATATTAAGAATTGTAAGACCCATCATAACCAATAAAGGAAGATAATACCTCGACAATTTCCATATCCTGATGCCTCATTGTAATTGAACAAATGCGGTAGAGACATCTTCTCTTATAATGGTTATTTTGAAGTATTTTAATGAATAAAACTACCTCAGGGAAATTTTTACCATTTTTTACTTATGAAGTAATAGTAGATTGTAAAACTCACTGGCCTGCATCTCTGGCCATAATAATTGGAAAAATTTAGGTTTAGATGAAAAGTTTGGGCTCAATGAAGTGATCAAGGTGTTAGTCAGGTGTGCATGTTGTCTGAGGCTCCATTGAGGGAATCCCTGCTCCCATATGTTCATGCACTTGTTGGCCAAATTCAGTTCCCTATGGCCGCAAAGCTTCTGAAGCCGCATAACTCCAGACTCCATAACTGAGAAGTTGCATAACTTTCTCAGCTCCTAGAGATCACATGTCTTGCCAAGCACATTGGCAGGATTTTTCAAAGTCAGAAAGGAAGGGAAAGAGATTCCACAAGATGGTGTTACAATTTTGTGTATCAAAAGATGAAATCCATAATCACTTCCAGGAAAATATTATATATATATATAAATACACAATGTATGATATACATTCTCTATTAGAAGGAAGTCATAGCCTTGTGTGAGGAGTGAATCATTAAAAAGTGTTCAATATGAACAGACAGAAATTATGAAGTCACTTTAATAGTCTGCCACCACTTGGAGGAGACACTGTAATATTGTGTGTATAAATACACATAACCACACATATTTCCACATACACAACACTGAAATAATTGATAGAAACACACAGTGATGGGGAACTTAATGCACCAATCTCAGGACAAATCATATTAAGTAGAAAAAATAAGTGAGGAGAGGAAACAACTAAACAATAAAACCAATGAGGTAGATAGCTCCAATGGATCTAAGCTCATTTTGCAGATTTTCATGGACATACATTTGAATGCCTAATGGAATGATTAATTTCTTAAGGGAATTCAGATAAACAAAACTGACACCTTTAGATTTGGGGATTGTAAGAGGCTAAATTGTTAAAATTGTATTCTGAGATTAACACCTCAATCCAGATGAATTCTCAAGAAAATTCTACCAAAACTTCAGAGGCAGACAAAATCATCTTAATGTTGTATAAATTTTTCACTAACATTACAAATAAAGAGAAACTTCCTGCTTGTTATGATGAAACTTGTGTAACATTCCTCCAAGTGTTTGTTTTTATCCTTTTCTTTCTTCCTCTTCATTATCCAGTTACCAAGATTAACTCTCTTTTCTTACATATTTTGTTCCTTGAAAGCTGTGAGTTTTGAAGACTGCCCTTTGCAGGCATGCATATTACAAGTCCTTTCCATTTCACCTGTTCTCTGATCCACTTAGATATTTATGTCTTTAATGTTGACTTCAAAGTAAACTTAGTCCTTCCAACAAAGTTTTCTTCTATTTTCTTTAGCTTTTCTCTTTGATTACCAGAAAACCCTGCTAAAGAATGGGCTACTGGACAGACGTATAAACAGTAGGATTTTCTGTTATACTTAAACTTTTTTTGTTATTTTGTTCATTGAAGAGGATATATTCCCTCCTTATGATTTCCAGAATTTATTGTTCAAGTTGTTTTATTTCTTTCCTTTCTTGTTTTACTTCCTTTTTTATCAAATTATTGAGAATTTGGTTCCTAATCTGGTGTCATTTTTAAATTACTCATGTTTATTATATGAATATATAGTAGAGGGGGCGGGTGTTTAGCTGAGTGGTGCCATCACCTGCCTCACAATCAGAAGGCCCCAAGTTCGATTCCCTGAACGAAAAAAAAAAATTAGTAGGATTTACAAAGGAAGCTATCCTGTTCTATAGCTATGTGAATAGATTTTAAGTTAGGAGTTGTTTCCCAGTTCCTTTCTCAGTGAGTCTGTTGTTTGTGTACAGGAAAGCTATTGATTTTTGGGTGTTGACCTTGAATGCAGCTACTCTGCTGAATTTGGTTATTAAGTGTAGAAGACTTTTGGTGGAGTTTTTAGGATCTTCTATATAGAGTATCATGTCATCTGCAAATAATGACAATTTGACTTCTTCATTTCCTACTTTTATTATTTTTCTTTCTTTCTTTTGTCTAATTGCTGTGGCTAATGTTTCCCAAACTATCTTGAACAGGAGTGGTGATAGTGGACATCCTTGTCTTGTTCCTGATTTTGGCATAAAGGATTTCAGTTTTTGACCATTTAGTATGATGTTGGCTGTTCATTTTTCATAGATGGCTTTTATCAGGTTGAGATAAAGACCATTGATTCCAATTTTCTATAGGGTTTTCATCATTAATGGATGTTGGATTTTGTCAAAGGCTTTTTCTGAATCTATTGAGATCATCATAGGTTTTTTGTCCTTGCCTCTGTTAATATAGTCTATCACGTTTATTGATTTGCATATGTTGAATCATCCCTGCATCCCTGAGATGAATCCCACTTGGACAGGTTATATGATCTTCTTGATGATCTTTTGAATTCTGTTTGCCAGTATCTTATTGAGGATTTTTGCATCTATGTTCATTAGGGAGGTTGGCCTATGGTTCTGTTTTTCAGTTGGGTCTTTTGCTGCATTTGGGATCAAGGTGATGTTTGCTTTTTGGAGTGAATTTGGGAGTATTGCTTCCCTTCAATTTCATTGAAGAGTTTAAACAGTAGTGGCAATAGTACTTCTCTACATGTCTTGTGAAGTCATCAGAACCCGGGGTTTTCTTTGTTGGTAAGTTTTTAAATTATGTTTTCAATTTCGTTGACTAATATGGTTTGTGTAGAATTTTTAGGTCTTCTTCATTTAAATTTTGTAATTCATATGTATCTAGAAATATCTATTTCTTCTGTGCTTTCCATCTTATTGGGGTATAGTTTCCAAAATCAGATATTGATGATCCTCTGGATTTCTCTTGGGTCAGTTGTAATTTCACACTTTTCATTCAGAATTACATAGATTTGGGCCTTTTCATTTTTGATAAGGTTGGCTAAGAGTTTTTCAATTTTGTTTATTCTCTTGAAAAACCAACTCTTTGCTTTATTGATTTTTTTGTATCATTCTCTTAGGCTCCACTGCATTGATTTCAGCTCTGACCTTTATAATTTCCTCCCTTCTACATCTTTGGATTTGTCTTTATGATTATCATCTCTTCCTCTTGAATTGTTCCCTTTACAAGGATGTAGTGACCTTCTTTGTCTCTCTTAATTAGTGTTGGTTTGAAATCCACTTGATTTTCAAATAGGATAGCTACTCCTGCTTATTTTTCCTGTTCCTGTCACATGGAGTATAGTTTTCCACCCTTTAACTTTCAGCCTATGATTTTTTTTTAATTAAGTGCATTTCTTGCATGTAGCATATTGTTGGATCTTGCTTCTTGATCTATTCTGCCAATCTATTTCTTTTGATTGGTAAATTGAGACCACTAACAGTGATGGTTATAACTGATATATTTTTAGTTATCCTTGTCATGATCTTTTTCTATTGTTGGTTCCCCCTCCGTTTGCATTTAATTTCTTATTGTGCCTGATGGTATCATTCTGTTGGGCTGCATGGAGTTTTGGCCCTTATTGTCTTTTTCTAGCACATTGCTGAAAATTTTGGAGTGCTGTTTCAGTATTCATGAAATTCCTCAGGTGTTCTTTGTCATGAAAGTATCTTATTTCTCCATCAATTTTGAAAGACAGTTTTGCAGGGCACATCAATCTGGGGTGGAGGTTGTATTTTTTTTAAGGGTTTAAAATACTCTTGGTTCTTCTTGCCTTGAGGATTTGTGTTGAGAAATCTAATGTGATTCTGATGGGCTTTCCTTTGCATGTGATTTGTTTCTTTTCTCTAACTGCTTGTAATATTTTATATGTCTCCTGATTTTCTAGAATCTTGACTATTATATGCCTAGGGGCAGGATTTTTTTTTATCACAGATAGTTGGAGTCCTGTATGCCTCACTTATCTGTATGTAAATTTTTTACCCCTACTTGGGAAGTTTTCTGCCATTATGTCTGTGAAGAGTTTTTTTGTCATTTGCACACTCTCCTGTTTCTTCATTGACTCCAATCAGTCTTATGTTATTCTTCTTTGCATCATCTAGCAGCTGCTGGATTGATTTCTTGTAGGCCTTTGCTATTTATAGGAAAGCTTTCTTTTCCTGGTTACTAATTCAATCTTGTCTTCTCTATCTGATATTCTGTCATCACATTGGCACATTCTGCTGCATAAACTTTCAATGGAGGTTTTAATCTCCTACATATCTGTTTTATGGATTCCATTTCTTTCCTATGATGTGATTCCATCATGTTCATCAGCTCCTCAATGTTTTTTATCTGTGTCTGTTCTTAAGTTATTAATCATGTCTTTCACTATGGACACCATCTCTGTTGATATCTGAGAAATTATTTCTGATTTTATTTTTTCCAGATTCTCTTTCATTGAGAATTCAGGGAGTCCAGATGGTTGAGTTTCATAGTGCTGCATCTCATTGCCTGTTGGAGTTGTCTTTGGTGATCTGAAAGTCTGGTTTTGAGATTTGTTTAGGTGTCTTCTCATTTCTATTTTTTTTCATTTTTGTTGTTGATGTTTTTGGTTTAATTTCTAGGTTGCTGCTTGTAAAGTGCTTATTGCAAGTATCTTTATTGCTAGAATTTAGAACCCTTAGGGAATGGCTACTTCTCAGGTTGTCTTCCAGGTTTAGTTGGCTTCTGGGTTTTGAGTCTATAATGTTCCTTAGGAAATTTCAGTCTTGTCATACCAGGAAGGACAACTGACTAGAATAATCAAGTCATCTTGGCCAAAGTAATACCATCAGCATCAGCAATAGCATCAAACACAGCCTAGAAAATGACATATTGTGGTAAATGTTAATCTACCACCTTTAACTGCATGAATCAGACTTGTGGTTATATAACAAAATCTAGAACCAAACAGAAACATATTAGCAAATTTGCCCTCTGGGGAGATTTAGAAGGAGTTGGAAGGGATAGGGAAATAGGAAGAGAGGAAAAAGTTAGAAGTAAGTCTAGAGGACACAGGAAGACTACACAATTTTTGAAACTGATGAAGACAAAAGGAAAAGAGAGAAGAAAGAAACAAAAACAAGAACAGAACAAACTGGCATCATCACAAAAACCAGAAACTGTATTCTCACTCCTAAACAAAAAAGAAAAATCAAGAAAAAAAAGGACAAAAAAAGGAACAAGAAAGATGAGAAATGAAAAAGGATCAAAGAAAACAAGAAAAAGAATTTCCACTTCAAGGTGTGTCTCTGTTGTCCTTTGTAGACAACATAGGTAATGTACAGGTCTGTGTGGAGTGTTTTCAGTGAGCCAGCCAGAGTCCACTGAAGTTCAGGCTGGTTTCTGGCTGTGAGACTGATATTGATCTCCCTGACCTTCTTCAGGTTTGAACTCTGCACAATTCTAATGCAGGTTTGAGCTGTCCTTCCTGTGCAACAAGTATGGTTCTGGTCGGAGGTGTTGACCCCAGCAACTCTCCAACCACTGCAATCTGTTGAGCCTCTATTGAGGTGACTCTTTGGTCTTTCAGTGGTCTTCAAATCTCAAAAACCTTGGAAAGAACTCACTACTGTCACCACTGCACCAATTCCTGGTCTGAGAATGATGGCCTTCTGAATCACACAATGCTGCTGTCCTTGTGGGCCTCTGGCTGGGGCCTGCATGCCCTTACTGATGATGTTCCAGTGGGCCTTATATTCTTTACTGAATCTAGTTTAAATTTATCCATTTTTCTAATACATTTAAAATGTCAATATTAGACATGTCATAGATTTCCTTTGAACATTATCCACTTTCTATTGAATTGATTTCACTTTTATTTTTCTCCATTATTATTAACTTGTACTTTTTTACTTCATTTCTTCTTTTTTTAAAAAGTGTAGACTACTGATTCTTAAATGTCTTTTTTCTAATAAAATGTTTAAAGCAATAAGTTCTCTTGTAGTCAACACTTCATGGTATTCCATACATTTGCTCTATCATATTTATTATTATTATTCAATCAAATATACTTTCTAACTTACTGTGTGATTTTTTTGATCCATATGTTACTTAAAAGTGAATTATTTCCTGCTTCAGGAAGCATATGCTCTCATCTTCCTGAGACTCTCCTGTTCCTGTGAAGAGGTGAGGATAGTGGGCATCTCAACACAACCCTAGCCACATCAAATCAGACACAGTTGTGAGCAGCAGCAAGACACCATTGGCAAAATATAACTACATGTACCAAATGGCAATAACAGGTCGGAAAATTCTGCACCATAGTGAAGTAGATCAAAACCTACATGCTGAGCATAATCAGGGTATCTGCTTTAAAAAAAATTGCAGATTTCTAGCATTAATCACTAACAGAATAGATTGTTGATTTATATTTCATCATTATTTATAATATTAGTGTCCAAAAGATATTTAAACTATGTGAACTAAGCAAATTGGGTAAACAGATTTTTAATATATAGCATTTCTACCATGCCATCAAGAAATTAATAGCTTAAAATACAATAATTAACCCTAAAACAAAGTTAAATAGATGTTCCAATTTGACATCTGACAAGGACTTTAAATCAACCATCATACAACTATTTGGGCAACCAAATACTCTTGAAAGAATATATAACTCCATATGCACTTAGATATATGGACAATTTTGAAAACAAGCACAAAATATAGAAATCAAAAATATGGCAGAATTGAAAGGAGTAAGAAAGTATGCAATAATAACAGCAGAATGTTTTCATAACCTACTTTTAAGAGACAGGAAAATTAAAACAGAATTTCAGAAAAATAGAAGACTTAAAAAATATTCTAAACTTAACAGACATGATTCACCCTACGATGACAAAAAACAACTTCCTCTCAACTGCACATATAGATTGTTCCTGAAGAGAAGCCATCTGCCAAGCAGAAAATAAAACACATAAATTTGCATCGATTAAAAATATGTAAGACATCATGTGTTGCATGTTTTTAACTACTGGAGAAAACAAAAATATCTACAAAATTTTCTCCTTTGGAAACATTCAGAAAACACTCATATGGAGGCAAAAACATAAGATTTTGGCTAACTTCACATTTTCATGTTTTTATTCAGAAAATAATTTTACATATACTCACTGTATATGTAATATGTATATATTATATGCATATTGGCATCCTAAATTCTACCATTAGCCACTAATATAATAGTAGGTTTATATTTTATAAACCTACTATATATTTATATTTTATATTTTATAATTATATACATTACTAGGATAATAAACTGTAAATTCAGAGATTTATTAAGCAGATTTATTTATTTATAAGATACAGGTTGAATATAACTGTTGATTATATCTGAAAAGTCTAAGTTGTCAACTACAGCCACCAAAAGTGTCAATAGTTCGTACACACAAATACACACAGAAAAATAATCTAGACAGCAAAGCAAACACAAAAAAGCTTTGGTAGGTTTGTAAATGACATTATCTTTAATAAAAAGTGAATGTAGAAATTTTCTCAAATAAAATTGGATAGGATAGATTTTGTATAGTCACTTAATGTGAATATAACATCAAAAATATTTTTCTAAATTGATGGAAACCCCAGATCATTTCTATAAAAAAGGTTGTGAAGATACATGGCAGTTTAACATTCATCTTCTACTGTCTTGGCAGACAGCAACACTGTTCTTATAAGTAATGTTGGAAGGGAAAATCAGTGCCTCAAGAAACAATGACAGACAAAGAACAACTTTGAGTTTCTCAAAAGAAGCCAGAAGGAAGTCCAGTATCTTCCATAGCAGCACGGGAACATACTAGATATTGTTAACACAATCATAAAATTTAACATTTATGTGAATGAGAAAAAAGTCCAGGCTTCCTTCACTTAATGTTCCGTAAGTTCAAACTATTGACTGGAGACATGATATTTTATGGGTTGCAACAATGAAACATTTATTATGCAAAAAGTGAAGACAGGTCTAAGAAAAACAATGACTTTGAAGCACCAGCAAAGAAATGGAGAAGCTCAAGCTTAAAAGAGGTTATCCTGACTTGTTGGACTTCAGCAAAATTATTGGTTGTTGGTCACATGTCAGAGCTACCTTTAATGGGCAACTTAATGCTATTTCAGTGGGATTGAGTTTGCTTATAAAAATTAATTTAAACATTTCATTTGAATGAGACATTTATTCTCATTACACACAGATGACTCACATGTGACTAAGCAACAGGAAATTCTTCAATGACTGCAAATCTAGGTTTTAAAACTGAGTCAAAAAATGACTCAGTTTTGTTTGGTAATTTGGCCAATAACAACTTGTTTAGTGGGTCCCACCCATATTCAGAGGATATAAAAGGGCTTCTGCAGTGAGAATTGTCCAGACTCAAGTCACCTACACTCCCCCTCTACCCAAGGACAACCTCAACAACCAACACCATGTGTGGCAGCTACTACGGAAACCACTGTGGCGGCCGCAGCTATGGATGCTGTGGCTTCGGTGGACTGGGCTGTGGCTATGGCTCTGGCTCCGGCTGTGGCTCCGGCTATGGCTGTGGCTCCCACTTTCTGTGTGGTTGTGGTTATGGCTGTGGCTCTGGCTCTGGCTTTGGCTATTACTATTGAGGACACCATTGGAGATACTTACCTCCTACTCCTGTGACATCAAGCTTCACATGTTCTGAACCCCACATGTCTGAACCTCATGCTTGAGAGATGGTAATCCTGCAATAGGAGTCACCCATGGGTGCTACCACCTATATGAATCCTACTCATTGCCTCCTGAAAGGAGACTGAGCAAGTGAAATTCTTTGGAGACTTCCAAGTTCTGGTCTTCTCAGGGTGATTGTTTCAGAACAACTGCCTTGATACTAACTTCTGTGATGGAATTTGGTTCTCCTCATCACAAATAAACTTCTTCAATTTATAAGAGCTTCTTGTCATTCATTTCATATCTAATATTACTTATACTTTTTGTTTTGATTATTAGAAAACACAGCAGATAAACCCCTTTGGAAGATACTTTGCCCTACTTTTCTAGGTTGGTTTCTTTGGCAGTTCAAAGATCACTTATGTTATAAATGTTGCTTTTTTTCCGTAAACTTTACTTTCCTTCTAAGGGAATAATAGGTGTTATGCTGAGTAACTCTTAACAGTCAATCAAGTATTATTTATATCTTTGTTAAGCACTGCCTGTCATGTTGTATCTAATGAGGAAAACATTCATTTCCCCAAGTAGCATATGAATATATGTTAAATTGAGGCTATTGACTATTCTCTACTTTTAATCTTCCATTAAAAGGGGCTGATCTTTTAAAAAATCAAAGATACATTATAAGAAATAAATAGTTTAAAAGTATTAAGGAATAGACAGAGAAATTTTTCATTGTGTAGATGTTGGTTGAAAAAGTAATTTAAATATCTAGTCTGGTTGTTTTGAAGATATGTACTCTCATTCATGACCCACAGGTGATTAAAATGCTGCTAAACAACATGAAATTTCCTCACTGACTCCAAAACCAAGCTTTAAAACTGATTGATCTTGCAATTTATCCCATGGCATAACTTGTGTTGTAGGTCCCACACACGCACATATAGAAGATTCTCTGCAGGGAGAAATGTCCAGATTCAAATCACACTCCTTCTCCACTCAAAGACAAGTTTAACAATCAACACCTGTGGATTGTGTGGCAGCTACTCTAGAAACTATTACATTAGCCATAATAGTTGCACATGCCTGTATTCCTTGGTTACATAAGTACTGTGGTTACAGAGGCCTGGCCTGTGTATATGAAGGCCCAGGCTTTGGATATGATTTTTGCTATGGCCGTCGTTTTCCCCATTCTAGGCTCTGCACTCTGGCTGTGGCCCTGGCTTTTGGTGTTACTGAGGACACCAACATACCTGATCTCCTATACATATGACACCATGATTCACCAGCCCTGAATCCTATGTCTTTTCACCACAACACTAAATTGGAATAATCCAACACCACAGATTTCTCATGACATTTCACAGATAGATTTTGGACATCTGGTGTTACCTATCTGGATTTACCCTTCTTAGCTCTTAATTTTTTTGCTTTGTCTGATGAGAGAATATGATATTCACTATGTAAACTCACTTATCTGCTTTCAGAGCTCCCTTCACAATCATTTTTAAATTTTGTTTTAATTGTAGACAAGGAAATGGATTTTTCTGTACACTTCAAATTTGGAAAATTTTAATTTGGTATTTGAGTTGTGTACTGTTGTGGCACAACAATCACAGTCGAAATGTAGAACTATACCGTCACTCTCCCCCCAAATTTGTAGTACCCCACTGTAGTTCATCCATCCCCATATCCCTGGTCCTTGGCAATGACTATTTGTTTCTTATCCTATTGTCTTACTTTTTCTAGAGTTAGTATTTTGTTTGGGGGCCCCAAGACCTCTATAGTTTTAGAGACTCTGTAGGAGGATTTATGGGACTCAGAATATACTGCCCACAGTTTATATTCATTTTAGCAAAATAGTAAGAATATATACCTAGATCATGTAGAAAAGAAAAAAAAAAGATATATGTTCAGATTTTTCTGTGTTCTACCCAAATGTAGTCAATCATTTTCCAGCTGCAGACATGAAGGAAGCTGTGTACAATGTTTCTGTCTAGGGAATTCATTAGATACACACTCTCCAGACATTTATTTGGAAATGTTTCAAAAGACAGCAGCAAAATGTTTGGCTTCCCAAAGGAAAGCATGTGTTCCCCAAGAGTCTCATTTGGTATATAAATGGTCTAGGCCCAGTAAGCCAACATTATCAGTTAGGGGATATGGGAATAATCTTGAAATCCAAGTTCCCACATACACTCCCAGGATAGTATTGATTCATAAGATGAGTGAAGAAACATTCCTTCCTCCTTTTCACAATCTTTTCTCCCCTCCATTTTTTTCTTCTTAGACAGTTGGTATTATTTATTACTTAAAATATTGTTAAAGTAAATCATGTGTTATTGTTTGGATCTTAAATGTCCCCACAATGTCCATGTGGTAAAGGTGTGGTCCTCAAAATGACAGTATTCAGAGGCAGTGGAAACTTAAAAGAGGGATCTGGCAGGAGGTCTTTTGGCTTTTTGTGATGTTCCATTAAAGGAGCTTATGGGACCCAAGTCTCCTCCTCAATTGATTTCTCTTCCTGGTTAAATAAATAAATAAATAAATATAGGTGAGTGGCTTTGCTCCAACATTTTTTTTTTCTGCCATCATGCCCTGCTTTACCACAGGCCCAAAGGAATAAGACCAATGAATCATGTACTGAAACCTTCAAATCTGTGAGTGAAAATGAATTTTTTCACTTTACAAGTTAATTTAGCAGAGGCATTTGTTATAGTGATGGAAATATGATTAATGCAGAAAAACTTTTATCCAAAGTAGGATGTTTCCTGTTTTCCTAGATCTGATTATGTGGTAGAGCATTTATAATTGATTTACAGGTTAAATTTAGGGCAGTTTGAAGGAGCAAGTTTTTTTTTTTTTTTTTGGTACCAGGGATCGAACTCGGGTCCTTGCATTTGAGGAGCAGGCGGCGAAACCACTGAGCTAAATCCCCGAGCCCCAGGAGCAAATTATAAAATACCTAGAATGCTATATGCAGAGCTTACTGGGTGATTCTACTGAGGACTCAAAGGACCTGCATGCTGATAGAAATGTGCCTAGTAATATCCTTGCTGATGTGGTTTCAGTTGACAATCAATGATCTTTTGGAAAACAGATGTAGGCTATACTTGCTACAGTTAGAAAGAGTTTGATTATACTTTGTCTATGCACTGAGGCTTTGTGGTAGGCTAAATTTCAAGACTAGTTTATCTGGGGAGGGAAATTTCAAGGAAACACCACATTTAGCAACATGAGTATTATTGCTTACTTTTAGCCAAATTTATATGATGATCAAGAGCAAAGAGGAATAGAGTGGAAAGATTTGAGAAACTTGCAGACTTGCCAGAAAAAAAGCATACATAGTGTTTTGGCTAAGGAGAATATAGCTCGTAAGCCACGTGCTTTAGATTAGGACAATAGGAAAGAAAGCTTGAAGGCATCTCAGAAATCAGCAGTGACATAATAACAATCACTTCACAGGTCTACAAATGGAACTTGCTTCAAAGATTTTTGAGAAAGAATCTGGAGCACTCTGTGTAACTCAAAGTGTTAAGGTGTCCTTTTCACTGTATCCAGTCAGCAAGGTGCCAGCTTCTGCAGCTATGGTTCAAGTGGGCTCAGGTACAGCTTCTTGGGCAGCAAATGCTGGCCTTGATCACATGAAGCTGGCTATGCAGGCTGCAGAATATAAAAGTTATGGATTCATGGTGCCTTCCACTGACATTTCAGAGACCAGCCAGGGAGTCCAAGCAGAGGATGATGGTGTCAGAGTCCCTGCAAGCATCCTCCAATGAGGAAATGTGGTAAGGATGTGACAGTGAAGCTGAAGCTGCAATAGAAACCTGAGAAAGAAAGAAACGTGAGCTATGTGAAACTCTTGCTGAGTATAGCTGAAGGGAGCAAAAAGCCCAAGTGAATTGCTGTGTGAGTTATAACCAGTAAACACCCGCAGGGTTGAAGCTGTCCAAATCTTCGGGAGTCCACATGCTGCTACAATGTGCCCCAGACACTGAATGTGGAGATTTATGATTTAGTATTTGCCTTCTTGGTGTTTTGTTTTAACCTGATCTTTCCTTTCTATTCCCCTATTCTTTCCTTTTGGAAAAACATGTTTCATCTATGTCTATCTCATCACAATATCTTAGAAGTTTGCAAAAATACTTTTTGACTTTTACAGGGATTCACAACTGAATTAACTTGAATCTCAGAGAAGACATTGGACTTGGATTTTGGACAATGCCGGGAAAGTCAAGACTGGAATTTGGAGGATAGACTGCCTACATTTTGCACTGAACCATTAAGGTTCAGAAGCAGAATGCCACAGTTCAAGTCTTAAGTGTTCTTCAGAGTTCCATGTGTTACAAAGGATCTGTCTTCAGTTGATATTGTTGAGAGTGGTATAAACTTTAGAGATAGAGCATGAGATTTTAGTCACTAGGGCGTGCCTTTGAAGGACATTGTGGGACTCCAGTTTTTACTTTGCTCTTTTATTTCACTTTTTTTCTGCCTTTTGCTACTGCAATTATGTGTTGCCACTCCAGAGTCCAAAAACAATGAAGCCAATTAATTGTGAACTGACAGCTGGAAAACTGGAAAGTAAAATTAACATTTATTCTTTAAAAGTTTATTTATCTCAGATATTTGTTATAGTGATCTAAATCTAACATCAGCAGAATCATATGGGTCAGGAGTTTTCTTAGTTGGAAGGACTTAATTAAAAATCTTCTTTTCTTTCAATTAGCTATGGGACTATCCAGATATTTATTCTTTTGAGAACATTAGTACATTCTACCTTTTACAGAATCTATTTAGTTTCTCTAAGTTGTTGAATTTATGGACAATTACTGTTCATTGTGTTCACTAATTGACCTTTTCTTAATTGCAGGATCTATAGTGAGTTTTACCTCTGCTATTGGTAAAATGTGTCTTTCCTCATTTCTTTATGTTTTGTCACCACAATTGACAATACCATCAGATCTGACATACCATCAGATTTCAGCTTTATTTGGTATATTCATTTTTTGTTTTAAATTATATTAAGTCCAGTTGTGATTTGTGTCACTGCCTTCCTTCATTAAAAAATTACTAATTATTTTGGAAAAAGCTTGCATTCTGATGAAAGAACTTCATTTTTTGCTTTTCAATGTATCACTTAATCCTACAAATGACCTTTAATCACCAATTTAATTTTCATATGCTCTATTTTCATTTAGTGCAAAATATTTCTGAATATCCTCAGAAACTCTCTTTTTGATTCATGTTATTTATGAATATACTCCTTATTCTGTAAATGTTTAAGAATTTCCAGCTATATTTCTGTTACTGATTTTAGTATAATTATTCAATGGTCTGTTAACACACTATCATTCTGACTCTTTACACTTACTATTTTGTTTTATTACACAAGATATCATCTATCTTGCTGAATCCTTTGTGTGCCACAAAATAATGTGTATTTTGTGGACACTGGTAGAGGGGTACATAAAAGTATCAATAGGTCATGTTCTTTGGTAGACTTGATAAATTTTCTAATTTTTGTACTGAAAATCAGTTTACTCATATTGACAGAGAATGAATGTTAACATTCTTCCAATATGATTGTAGATGTGACTATTTCTTTTTAAATTCTAATTTTTTCTTCATGTACATTAAAGCTTGCTTGTTAGGCCTATACACATAATTTTTTCTTTAATTTTTATGGATTCTGGTTGAAGTGACCATTTGATATTGTTGTATTATCTTTTCTCTTTAATAATTTCCCACAAATTCTGAGTGTAATTTTTCCAATATTGATAGTTACCCCCATATTATTTTACTTATTAATTTATAGGATAGGTTTCTCTATTTTTTTACTTTTACTTAATTTTTAAATTTTATATTAGAAGTATTTTTCTGATAAACAATATATGAATGTCTGATTGGCAATTTGATGATCTGTGTATGTATGTAGAATATTTACATTCTATGTAATTATGATTGAATTAAGTATATAAGTTCATCACTTGTTTTTAATTCTGTTTTCTCTGTTGAGAATTTTCTGTATTATTTTATATTTAAATAGTTTTAATATTCAATTTTAATTTATTTAGTGACTTTTGGCCAGGTCTCCATATTTTTTTGAGGGTAATCATGATATTGTGATATACAAAATTAATCTTTCACAGTATCTTTAGGGTTTATATTTTGCTACATTAGCTAAAAGTGATGAACATTACAAATTTGGAATCCTTTTACAATTGTCACTTTTTATTACATTTGTCATAGGTATTAGAGAACATACCATCCAACGCCTTCATTGAGTAGTATCATCTTTTAGGTTCCACAGTTACATGAATTTTTAACAATTTAAAAGGACAAAAGGGGCATGAGGATGTAGCTCACTGGCGCTGCACCTGTCTGGGAAGTGCAAAGTCCTGAGTTCAATCCCTGGTACCAGGAAAAAAAAAGGGGAAAAAATTTGTATTTTATTTACCCAAATATGTGTAATTTTCTACTGCTTTCTCTTTATTTCTGAAGTTACAAGTTTCCCATTAATGTCAGGCTTGTTTAGCCTGAAAAACACTGTTTAGAATTTCATTTAGAGCAGTTTAGTGGACAGAAATTCTTTTAGGTTTTTTTCCTGGGAGAGATTACTGTTGGATATAGAATTTGAATTTCTTTATTAGCATTTTACCTAAATTTTCTACTCTTTTTTGACTCTATCTTGTGAGAAACCCACAGCAATGCATTATTTATATGTAATATATATCTTTTTATCTATAGCTGCATTCAACAATTTCCATCTGGATTGGATTTATAACATTTTAACTCTATATTTCTGACTATTACAAATTTGCAAAATCTAAGTCATTATTTCTTTAGGTAGATTTCTACATCAATTTATTTTTGCCTTCCAATTAGTAATAAAATGATATAAATATCTACATGTTCTTGAAACTGTGTTGATATTTTAAAATCTCATAAAAAACAAACATTGAATGCCATCAAATGATTCTAAAGTTGCACACACTATGGATTTTAGAAAAAGATTTCTCAGTTTCAAAAAACAGATTATGGCATGTATGAAAAAGATAGAGGTAAGGTGAATATAAATTTCTGAACCTTTTGTTCTGGCCAAGCATAGGAAATACTTAAAATGTGTGAAGTTAAAAATAAAAATAGAAAATCACATGTCAACAGTCATATCTTCAAAGGAGTTTCACATAGATAAGAATTTTAGTTAAACTGCACAAAGAGTATACTGTTTTCAGGTAAGGGTTAACCAAATTGACAAATAGTAATTCTGTTAATTCTAAAGACAACTATTCATAAAACATGTCTTTGTTGCTTTATTAGAGAAGAAAATTAAAGGTTATAAAAATTTTTATTTTTTAATGTCACAAATCAAGGATTACATATAGTACAATTTTTTCCACATTTAGGTCTTGGTAGATTCATTTTTGAGAAAAGGATAAATATATAGATTTTACAAATAAAAAGATCATAATAATTATTTCTTTTCAATCAAAGAAGAGAAAAAATAAACATTAAGTTTTAAATGAAAGAGAGGAGTTTTTAAAAGTTTCAGATGGAATAAATTTATTGAGAAAATAGAGAACATAATCTTGCATACAAATCAAAAGACAGAGTCTGTGATAGTATCAAACTAATGAAAAACAATACAATCATGTACAAGGTGAGCCTCATTTAATCCCATTTTTTCTGAGTTAAATCCACTGAAAGATAAATTTAGGACATCAGATCCAGAGAGCATATCTTCAATAAAATTGCACAAGGAAGATCATCACCCCCTACAAGTAAAGATCAGAACATGTAGGGTTCAGAACTACTGAATTCCATTGTCACAGGTGTAAAATTTCTGGTGAGTCTCTGATGATATCCTCAGTAGTAGTAGCCAAAGCCAGAGCCAGAGCCAGAGCCACAACCATAGCCACAGCCACACAGAGAGAGGGAGCCACAGCCATAGCCGGAGCCATAGCCACAGCCATAGCCAGAGCCATAGCCACAGCCCAGTCCACCGAAGCCACAGCATCCATAGCCACGGCTGCCATAGTAGTTTCCGTAGTAGCTGCCACACATGGTGTTGGTTGTTGAGGTTGTCCTGGGGTAGAGGAGGAGTGTAGGTGACTTGAGTCTGGACAATTCTCACTGCAGAGGGCCTTTTATATCCCTAGTGTGGGTGGGAACCATAGCATGTGACAATAGGACTGGCTAATTATATGATTCATCTAATTACTTTGTTGTCTCTCAACCATAAGATAAAGCCTCCAATTTATTAGAGAGACTTGCTTTGTTTGGCCTCTCATTTGCATGGTCTTTATCCAATTTAGGGTTTAAATAAAAGGAGACATACATACATTTCTATAATCCTGCCTCAAACAAAGCTTTCCTGTTTACACCTTATAACTATCCTTTTTATAACCAAAGTTTCTTAGTCACAGTCTTATTTGTTTGAGATCTTGGTAGTTTCATTAATTTTAAAAAATAATTCAGAAGAAATATTCTTTTTTTTTGCTTAAATTCTTTTATTGGTGCATTTTAGGTATATAATACATTTACATTTATCATTGGGTGCTTGTACCTGTGCATGATGTATCTTGGTTCTTATTTTTTCCCAATTCCCTGTGCTCCCTTCACCCTCTCGGCCCTTCTCTATTTACAAAGACTTTGTTTCCATTTTTTCCTTTTCTCATAATTTTTCCTTTCCCTTCTTTTCTTTCCACTTCCCCTACCCCTTGGACTTTTTCTTCCTATTTCAAATTATCAATTATTCGTTTTAATCATTTCAGTCTTTATTTATACTTTCAGTTTCTCACACTAGAGAAACTATTTGGTATTTACACATGTGTGTTCTATTTATTACATTTAAGAGTATGGCCTCAATATGCATCCATTTAGCTATAAATGTTGCTTGTTTCTTGCTCTTTATGGCTGAGTAGTTCTCCATTTTATAAAAAAGAAAACTCACATCTTCTTTATCCAGTTTCCATTTGATGGACACTTGAGCTGTTTCCAAGCTTTAGCTATTACAAGCTGCGCTGCTATAAACATGGGTGCACATACATCGCTGTGGTATGATTCTTTTAATTCTTTTGGGATTCCATCTCTCCCCAGAAAGAATGGTTGCTATCAAGAACTCAACCAATAACAAATGCTGGTGCGGGTGTGGGGAGAAAGGAACCCTTCTTCGTTGTTGGTTGGAGTGCAGACTAGTGCAACCACTGTGGAAATCTGTACGGAGATATCTCAAAGAACTAGGACTAGAGGTCCCATTTGACCCAACTATTCCCCTGCTGGGTATCTTCCCAAAATAATTAAAAGAAATATTCTTCTTTTGACTCATTATTTTTCTTCTCTTGCAATGCAAACTAATTTTCTCATGGGACTGAATTCGTTAAAAGCAAATGTATCTTTCGCCCCTATGTTGTCGATAATAATCTAACAAGTATTTCTAGAAAACCAGAAAAAGTTTAAGCAAGATATATTAGGCTTAAAAAAAAACTCACACCAAAGAATTCCCTCCTCATTTAGTTTAACTTATATTTGAAGTATTATAAAATAGATAATTTTCCCTGGAATTCAGTAGTTGTACTTATTTTTCCATGTTGTATGTACAGTGATAATTAACATTCTAATAATAGTAGAATTTTCACATGAAAAAATGTTCAACATCACTGGTCATTCAAGAGATGCAAATGAAAACAACGCTGAGATTCCACTTCACTCCAGAAAGAATGGCTGCTATCATGAAATCAACCAATAACAAATGCTGGAGGGGCTGTGGGGAAAGAGGAACCCTGCTCCACTGCTGGTGGGAGTGTAGACTGGTGCAACCACTGTGGAAATCAATATGGAGATACCTCAAAGAACTAGGACTGGAAGTCCCATTTGACCCCACTATTCCACTGCTGGGGATCTTCCCCAAAGAATTAAAAGAATCATACCTCAGTGATATATGTGCACCCATGTTCATAGCAGCACAGTTTATGATAGCTAAAACTTGGAAACAGCCCAAATGCCCATCAACTGGAGACTGGATAAAGAAAATGTGGGTTTTTTTTTTATAAAATGGAGTACTACTCAGCTATAAAAAATGAGAAATTAGAGACATTTATAGCTAAGTGGATGCACATTGAGGTGATACTCTTAAGTGAAATAAATAGGACACACATGTATAAATACCGAATATTTTTTCTGGTGTGAGAAACTGAAAGTATAAATAAGGACTAAAATGTATAATAGGTAATGTGAAATAGGAAGAAAAGGGGCAAAGAGGAAGGAAGTGGGAGGGCTAGGGAAAAGGATAGAAGGGAATGGATTAATATGAGAAAATGGAAAAATAGGAACAACATCTTTGTAAATAGGGAGGACTGGAGGGGTTGAAGGGAGGGCTGGGCAAGGGTGAAAAATAAGAACCAAGAGAGACTATGTAAAGGTGCAAATTTCCAATGATGAATGTCATTATATTGTATACCTAAAATATACCAATGATTAGAATGAATAATCAATAATGCAAAGTAGGAAGAAAAGGTCCAAAAGGGTAGGAGTAGTGGGAGGGGCAGGGGAAAGGAAAGAAGGGAAAAGGAAAATGATGAGAAATGGAAAAAATGGAAATAAAGTCTTTGTAAATAGGGATGGGTGAAGGGGGTGAAGGGAGGTCTAGGAATGGGGAAAAAATAAGAACCAAGATGCATTATGTAAAAGTACAATTCCCAATGAGAAATGTAATTGTGTTGTATACCTACAATGTACCAATAAAAGAATTTAATTTAAAAAAAGTAGAATTTTCTTCTAGATAACTATTTAGTGAGCTTAATATCATTTATGGTTATTGATAAATTAGACAGAAATCTTCATATCTTCAGTATAAAAAGTATCAAATCTAAATAATTAGCCTTTTACAATATTCTTAAATAGAGCTACAGATTTCACCATTTTTTTTCTACTACTATCTTTTTTCTATTCCAGGTCCCAATCCAGGATCCCACATGGATTTTATTGCTTACATCTTTTTAGTCTCCTATTGGCAACAGTTTTCGAGGCCTTCATTGACTGGAAAGGAACTCACAATTTTAAAGGAATGAATATGTTATTGGTTGTTTATCAATTTGGGTTCTTTTTTTACTCACCACTTGGTTGAGGTTGGACATTATGGAAAATAATACAAGAAGAGATGCCTCTATTGCATTATGTCATAAAATGACCTCCATACATATTTGAAAGGTTTTAAAATGCAAATTTCTTATAAGAATAAGATTTTGCTTTTCTATATAACAATGGTCCATGGAGTTAAACTTCAAAGAATCACTATAAAATTGTTTTGGACCGTATATAAAATTATACCTCCATACCTACAGTATGTGAAGCATAAATAAAAGTGATCGTTGCTTCACAAGAAAATAATAAAATACATTATTATTCAAGAACTTTCAAATCATCTCTGATACTTTGTGTAAGATTTCCACACCTCTTTAATCTTTTGAAATCATCCTTTGGTTCTAAAAACTGTATAAAGATAGAAAGGAAAATACTGCAAGAGGAAAATATTTTAAAAATCCAAACTCTGTATCATTTATATTATCTCATGGTAGCTAATAATGTAATCTAAATTTAGCATATGGAATGAACAAGATGCTGAGATAGAAGAAGAATTTCTTGCTAAAAACAGTTAATGCCATTAGGTACATCCTGACACACAGCAAAGTTATCTTGGGTATATTGATAGTGAGAAATATTTTAGATGGCTTCAATGCCAATCAGCTTAGAATATGAATTCAACTAATACCATATTTTGCCCTATATATTACTGAGGTGGTATATGATGATGTACACAGATTATGATCATAAGATTCTAGAATCTTCTCCTGCTGTACAGCTGAGCCTTAGACTCCTGATTCCATGAGCTTCTCTAGCACCTAGTATGGAAACCTGGGTTGCGGCTATGGCTGCAGCTATGCTGGCTATGGATGTTATGGATAGACCTGTTATCACCTGTTTGCTATGGAAGATACTGGTGGACTCCTTTCTGGCTGCTTTTGAGAAACTCAAAGTTATCATTTGTTGTTGTTGTACAAAGTTGTCATTGTTTCTTGAAGCACTGTTTTTCCCTTCCAAAATTGTAAGGGCAGTGTTGCTGTCTGCCTATACAATAGAAGCTGAATGTTCAACTGCCATGCATCTTCACAACCATTTTTACAGAAATGACCTGGAGTTTCTATCAATTTAGAAAAACATTTTTTGATGTTGTGTTAGTATTAAGTGATTGTACATAATCGGTTCTATCCAATTTTATTTGAGAAAATGTCTAAATTCATTTTTATTAAAGATAATGTCTTTACAAATCTACTATACCTTTTTTGTGTATGTTTCGTTGTCTAGATTTTTTGTGTGTGATTATTCATATGTATGAACTCTTGACACTTTTGCTGGCTGTGGTTGACAACTTAGATGTTTCAGACATGATCAACAGTTATATTCAACCTGTATTTTATAAAATGTGTTCTCACAGGGCTATTATGGCTTGATGTTGGTCTTAATTCACAAAGTTTATTATAATTAAATCCTAGTAATGTACATAATGATTAAATATAAATCAATGACCTACTATTCTATTAGTGACTAATGTTAGAATTTAGGATGCCAATATACATATAACATATACATATTACATATACAGTGAGTATATGTTAAATTGTTTTCTGCATAGAAAGATGAAAATCTTATGTTTTTGCCTCATGTGTGTTTTCTGAATGTTTCTAAAGGAGAAAATTTTGTAGATATTTTTGTTTTTCTCCATTAGTTAAAAACAGGCAACACACGATGTCTTACATATTTTCAATCTATGTAAATTTGTGCATTTTATTTCTGGCCTGGCAGATGGCTTCTCTTCAGGAACATTCTACATGTGCACTTGAGAGGAAGTTGCTCTTTGTTCATTGTAGGATTATCATGTCTGTTAAGTCTTCTATTTATTTTCTGAAATTCTGTTTTAATTATCCTGTCTCTTAAAAGTAGGATATGAAAACATTCTGCTATTATTATTGCTTAATTTCTTGTTTCTTTCAATCCTGCCACATTTTGATTTCTATATTTTGTGCCGTTTTAGGTACATAGAGATTTTAAATTCCTGTACTTTCTTATATGTTATCTATCATTATTAAATGTTATCCTTTATTTCTATTAAAATTCCATGGTTTAAAAATTGATTATATAGCTAAGTGCATATAAAATCAAATATTCTTTCAAGAGTATTTGGTTGTTCAAAGAGTTGTAAGATGATTGATTTAAAGTCCTTGTCAGATGTCAAATTTGAATGTCTAATTAACTTAGTTTTAGGGTTAATTATCTTTTGTACTTCAAGCTATAAATTTCTTGATTTTTGATATGATGCCATGGTAGAAAGGTTCTGCATTAAAATTCTGTTTACCAAAATCTCTTAATTCACATAGCTTAACATCATTAAATACTAATAATGTAAATAATGCTGAAATGTAAATCAATTTTATTACTAATTATTGGTATTAGTAATTTTATTACTATTTATTAGTGACTAATGCTAGAAATCTGTAAATTTTTTTAAAGCAGACACCCTGATTATGTTTACCATGTAGGTTTTGATCTACTTCACTATGGTGCAGAATTTTCAGATCTATTATTGCCATTTAGCCTGCGTGACTGTATTTTGCCAATGATGTCTTGCTGCTGCTCACAACTGTGTCTGATTTGATGTGGGTAGAGTTGTGTTGAGATGCCCACTATCCTCACCTCTTCACAGGAATGGGAGAGTCTCAAGAAGATGAGAGCATATACTTCCTGAAGCAGGAAATAATCCACTTTTAAGTAACATATGGATCAAAAAAATCACACAGTAAGTTAGAAAGTATGTTTGATTGAATAATAATAATAAATATGATAGAGCAAATGTATGGAATACCATGAAGTGTTGACTACAAGAGAACTTATGGCTTTAAACATTTATATTAGAAAAAAAGACATTTTAAAAATCAGAAGTGTACACTTCTTTAAAAAAGAAGAAAAGAAGTAAAATAAGTGCAAATTAATAATAATGGAGAAAAAAAGTGAAATCAATTCAATAGAAAATGGATAAAGTTTAAAAGAAATCTTACATCTAATGTTGACTTAAATACATTAGTAAATACATTAGTTAAATAGATAAATTTAAACTAGATTGAATAAGAATATAAGCCCCTCTGGGACACCATCAGTAAGAGCACTCAGGCCCCAGCCAGAGGGCCACCCAGACATCATCAGAAAGGGCACATAGGCCCCAGCCAGAGGCCTGCTGGGAAAACAGTGCAGTGCGGGAATCCAGAAGGGCATCATTCTGAGCCCAGGAATTTGTACAGTAGTTAGCAGTAGAGAGAAGACCTCTTCAAAGTTGACAATTGAAGCCCACTGGGAGAGTAAAGAGCCACCTCAATAAAGGAACAGCACACTGCACCGGTTGGTGAGTTGTTTGGGTCAACACCTCCTACCAGAACCAGATTTGTTATGGGAAGGAAGGATGGCTCAAACCTGCAGTAGAACTGTGCAGAGTTCAAACCTTAAGGAGGTCAGGGAGCTCATTTCCATCCTCACAGCCAGAAACCGGCCTAAACTTCAGGGGACTACAGCTGGCTCACTGAGATCAGTCAACACAGATCCGTATGCTACCCACGTTGTCGACGTGGGCACAACAGAGACATGCCTTGAAGGGGACACTTTCTTTTCTTTTCTCCTTCATTTCTCACCTTTCTTGTTCTTTTTTTTTGTCCTGTTTTTTCTTGATTGTTCTTATTTTTTATAAGAGTGAGAATACAGTTTCTGGTTTTTCTGATGCTGTCAGTTTGTTCTGTTATTGTTTGTTCGTTCCTTCTCTCTTTTCCTCCTGTCTTCACCAGTTTCCTAAAGGTTTCATGAAATTCCTGTGTCCTCTAGCCTTACTTCCAATCCTTTTCTCTCCTTTTATTTCTCTATGATCACCCAGTTCCTTCTAAATCTCCCCAGAGGGAAAATTCCCTATATTGAAGGGTTTATTTGCAGCAAATGTATTTCTGGCTGGTTCTAGATTTTAACACATAGCCACAAGCCTGATTCATGTGGTCACAGGTGGTAGAGTAGTAGTTACCAGTTTGTCATTTTCTAGGCTGTGTTTGATGGTATTGTTGATGGTTATTTTGTTACTTTGACCATGGGTGATGTGATTGTTCTTGTCAGTTGTCAATCCTGGTATACCAAGACTGAGATTGACTAAAGGCCATTACAGATTCAAAACCCAAAAGTCAACAAATCCTAGAAGACAATGCAAGAAGTTGCCATTCTCTAAGGGTCCTAAATACTAGCAATACACATATTTGCAATAAGCAGTTTATAAGCAGCAATCCAGGAATTAAACTAAAAATATCAAGAACAACAACAACAAAATAGAAGTAAGAAAACACCAAAAATGACTCAAAACCAGACTTCCAAATCACCAAAGTTAACTCCAAGGGGCTATGAAATGGAACAATCTTAGACTCAACCACCTGTACTCCCTGAACAGGCAACTAAAGAGGATCTGGAAAAAATAAAATCAGAAATAATTTCTCAGATAACAACAGAGATAGTATCTATAGTGAAAGATATGATTAATAACTCTATAGGAGACACAGATAAAAGAAATTGAGGAGCTGAAGAATGTGATGGGCTCCCAGCATAGGAAAGAAATGGAATCCATAAAACAGATGCAAACAGATATCCAGAAGATTAAAAACTCCATTGAAAGTTTATGCAGCAGAATGAGCCAATGTGAAGACAGAATATTAGATGTAGCAGACAAGACTATGATTAGTGACCAGGAAAAGAAAGATTTCTTAAAAATAGAAAGGGACCATGAGAAATCAATCCAGCAGCTTCTAGATGATGCAACAAAGAATAATATAATATTGATCAGAGTCAATGAAGAAACAGTTGATTGTGCAAATGGCATAAAAATTTTATTCACAGAAGTAATGCCAGAAAACTTCCCAAGCAGAGGAAAAGAATTTCACATACATAAGTGAGGCATTTAGGACTCCAACTAGCAGTGATCAAAAAAAAAAAGAAAAAAAAAACTGCACCTAGGCATATAATAGTTAACATTTCAGAAATCCAACAGAAGAACAAAATTTTACAAGCAGTTAGAGAAAAGAAACAAATCACATACAAACGAAAGCCCATCAGAATCAATAGTCTTTTCAACACAAACCCTCAAGTCAAGAAGAGCCTGGACTAAAGTATTTCAAGCCTTAAAAGAAAATACTTCCAGCACAGATTGATATGTCCTGAAAAAGTATCTTTTAAAATCAATTGAAAAATAAGATATTTTCATGACACCAAACATCTGAGGAACTTCTTGAATACCAAACCAGTACTCCAAAGAATTTTAAATAATAGCCTAGGAAAACACAATAAAAATGAAAACCCCACACAGCTCAAGAGAATGAATCCATCAAACAAAACAAATTAAATACAAAGGGAAGGGGGAGGATCCAACAACAGGAAAAGATCATTGCAAGGATAAGTAAATACATATCAGTTATAACCATCAATGTTAATGGTCTCAATTCACCAATCAAAAGAAATAGACTGGTAGAATAAATCAAGAAGCAAGATCCAAGAATATGCTGCATACAAGAAACACATTTAATTCAAGAGGAAACTCATAGACTGAAAGTTAAAGGGTAGAAAACAATACTCCATACAACAGGAACCCCCACCAGTTATCCTATTTGCAGACAAAATGGATTTCAAACCAAGGCTAATTAAGACAGAGACAATCATAAATATATATGCACCAAATACTAGAGCACCCAACTATATAAAACAAATGTTAATGGACATGAAAAATCAAATAAACACTAATACCATAGGAGTGGGGGACTTCAATACCCCACTGTCAAAAATAGATAAATTAGCAAAAAATAAATGACAAAATACTGCAATTCAACCAGACTCTTGAACAAATGGACTTAGCAGATGTTTACAGAGTGTTCCACACCATAATATAAGAACATACATTCTTTTCAGCTGTACATAGGTCCTTCTACAAAATAAACCACATATGTTTTCATAGAAGATTTTTAAGTAAGTGCAAAGGAATTGAAGTTATCCCTTGTACATTATAGATCATAGTGTAATGAAATTGGAAATTAGTAGCAAAAGAAACCACAAGAACTTCAAAAACTCATAGAAATTGAACAACATACCCCTGAACAACCAGTGGATCACAGAGGAAATTAAAGAAGAATTTAGACAGTTTCTACAATTAAATGAGAATACCAATACAAACTTTATGGGAAATAATGAAAGTAGTCTTACAAGGGAAATTCATAACAGTGAATACCCATATTGGAAAACAGAGTGAACTCAAATAAACAACCTAATCCTGAACCTCCAGCTTCTAGGAAAAAAAGAGCAAGACAAACCTAAAGCTGTACAAGGGAGGAAATTATAAAGATCAGAACAGAAATCAATGCAACAGAGACTAAGAGAATGATATAAAAAAATCAATGAGCAAGGAGTTGTTTCTAAAAAGAATAAACAAAATTGACAAACCCTTAGCCAACCTTTTCAAAAAAGGAAAGAAAAGACCCATATCAATGTAATTAGGAATGAAAAGGGTAAAATTACAATGGACCCAGCAGAAATTCAGAGGATCATCAATACCTACTTTGAGAACCCATATGCCAATAAGATGGAAAACACAAAAGAAATGGACATATTTCTAGATACATATGAATTACTGAAGTTAAATGAAAAAGACCTAAAAATTCTAAACAACCCAGTATTAGTCAATGAAATTGAAACTTAATTAAAAACTTATCAACAAAGAAAACTCCGGGTCCTGATGGCTTCACTGCTCAATTTTACAAAACATTTAGAGAAGAACTATTGCCACTAGGGTTTAAACTCTTCAATAAAATTGAAGGGAGGCAATACTCCCAAATTAATTCCTGGAAGCAAGCATCACCTTGATCCAAAAGCAGAGAAAGACACAAATGAAAAAGAGAACTATAGGCCAATCTCACTAATGAACATAGATGCAAAATTCCTCAATAAGATACTGGCAAACAGAATGCAGATCATCAAGAAAATCATACACCTTGAAAAAATGGAATTTATCCCAGGAATGCAGAGATGTTTCAACATAAGCAAATCAATAAATGTAAAGTAATACACTATATTAACATATCCAAGGACAAAAACCATATCATCTCAATAGATGCAGAAAAAATGTTCCACAAAATCCAACATGCTTTCATGATAAAAACCCTATAGAAAACTGGAAAAGATAATCTTTATCTCAACCTGATAAAACCATCTATGAAAAACCAATAAAAACTATCATACTAAATGGTCAAAGACTGAAATCCTTCATGCTAAAATCAAGAACAAAGGATGACCACTATCACCACTCCTGTTCAAGATAGTTCTGGAAACATTAGCCATAGTAATTAGACAAGAGAAAGAAAAAAACAATAAAGATAGGAAATGAAGAAATTAAATTGTCATTTTTTTTGTAAATGACATGATACTCTATATAGAAGACCCCAAGAACTCCACTGAAACTCTTTTAGACTTAATTAACAAATTCAGTAGTGTGGCTGGATATAAAATTAACACTCAAATGTCTGCCTTTCTGTACATGAACAACAGACTCACTGAGAAAGGAACTGGTGAAACAATTCCTTTCACAATAGCATCTAAAAAATGAAATAAGTAGGAATCTATCTAATGAATGAAATAAAAGACCTCTTCTTTGAATATTAAAGCACTATGAAAAAAGGGATCAAAGAGGATATCAGAAAATCAAAGGGCATTGCTCCTGGGTAGGAAGAAAATGGCCATAGTGAAAATGTGAAATATGTGAAAAAAGCCAAATAGTGAAAATGGCCATAGTTCCAAAACTGGTACATAGATTCAGTGCAATCCCAATTGAAATTCCAACAGCATATTTCACAGAACTTAAGAAAACAATCCAAAAATTCATTTGGATCAAGAAGAGATTTACAATAGCAAAAGAAATTCTAGGCAACAAAGACAAGGTATGGGGTATCACAATCCCCAACTTGAAGCTATACTATAAAGCTACTGTAATAAAAACAGCATGGTACTTAGCAGAAAATAGACCTGAGGATCAATGAAACAGATGCAGAAACAACCCTAGACACACTCAGCCACCTCATCTTTGACAAAAGAGCCAAATACCCTCACTGGAGGAAACATAGCCTCTCTAATAAATGGTGCTGGAAAAATTGGATTTCAACTTTCCAAAGAAAAAAAATTAAACTTATATCTCTCACCATACACTAAACTAAAATCAAAATGGATCAAAGATCTAAATATTAGAACAAAAACACTAAACTGGCTGGAAGAGAGGTTCGGTAGAACTCTTGAAGACATTGGCGTAGGAAAGGACTTCATGAACAAAACCTCAGTCACACGTGAACTAGTACAGAGTCAACAACTGGGATCTCATCTTACTAAAAAGCTTCTGCACAGAAAGAGAAACCATCAATAAGACTAACAGACAACCCATAATATATAAAAAAAAATTTTACCATCTGTTCTTGATATAGAGGTCTACTATCTAGAACATATAAAGAATTTTAAAAAATCAACCTCCCAAATTCAGAAACCCAGTCCACGGGCATCTGAATTGAACAGATATTTCTCAGACAAAACAGTAGAAAGAGATTCAAATGAAAACAATGCTGAGATTCCACCTTACCCCAGAGAGAATGGCTGTTATCAATAAATCAACCAGTAACAAATGCTAGCGGGGTTGTGGGGAAAAAGGAATGCTTCTCCACTCTTGGTGGGCATGAAGCTGGTGCAAGCACTGTGGAAATCAATATGGACATACCTCACAAAAGTAGCATTAGAGGTTGTATTTGACCCAGCTGTTCCCTTGCTGGTTATCTTCCCAAAAGAATTAAAATCATCATACCACAGTGATGTATGTGCACCCATGTTTTTAGAGGCACAGTTCGTAATAACTAAATCTTGGAAACAGCCAAAATCCCCATCAACTGGTGACTGGATAAAGATGTGGTTTATTTATAAAATCGAGTACTACTCAGCCATAAAGAATGAGAAATTAGTTATTTATAGCTAAATGGATGCACATTGAGGCCATACTCTTAAGTGAAATAAATAGGACACACGTGTAAATACTGAATAGTTTCTCTGGTGTGAGAAACTGAAAGTGTAAATGAAGTTCAAAATGTATAATCAGTAATGTGAAATAGGAAGAGAAAGTCCAAAGGAGAAGGGGAAGGAGAAGTGAGAGGGGTAGGAGAAAGGAAAGAAGGGAAAGGAAAAATATATGAGAAAAGGAAAAAATGGAAACAAAGTCTTTCTAAATAGGGAAGGGTGGAGGGCTTGAACAGAGGACAGGAGAATGGGGAAAAAAATAAGAACCAAGATATATTATGTAAAGGTACAAATTCCCAATAATGAATGTCATCATACTGTATATCTAACATGTACCAATAAACTTAATGAATGAGAGAAGGGGGCAGAACCTGGGACACTGAGAGAGAAAGAAGCTGCTGATATCTGTGTACTCTGTGTAGTTGGGTAAGTTTTTCCAGAGTCTGGGGAAGGACTTAGTGTATTTTCAGTTGTTCACAGGATAGTTCTTTGTATTAGGCAGCATTCTGACTTTTTTATTGTCTCTGTCTGGAGATTAAGTATGTTTTAAGAAGATGTATTTGGTGTCTACTTGACAAGGGGTAGACTTGCCATGGTTAATCTTGATTGTCATTTTGATTGGCTCAAAAGATGACTAGAATAATAAAGCACACTTGCTGGATGTGAAAAAAAGAATATGAGAGATAATATGTGTTATGAATACAAAGAATAATGAATGAATGAACATCTTTTATGATACTGCAGGTATTTAAAATGTTAAATTGATATCATTAGAATTGTTATACCAATAAATTCCATAAAACATGTGAAATAGACAATTTTCTTAAAATTACTAAATTAAAAGACTGACTTAAGAAAGTAGCAACAGTACTATACTATGTTTTAAATTCATTAATTTTATTGGTATGTTTTAAGTATACAGTATGCTGAAATTCATTATTGGGAATTTGTACCTTTGCATGATATATCTTGGGTCTTATTTTTCTCCCCATTCCCCTGCCCTCTGTTCAAACCCTCCACCCGTCCATATTTACAAAGCCATACTCTTAAGTGAAATAAATATGACACATGTGTAAGTGCCAAACAGTTTTTCTGGTGTGAGAAACTGAAAGTGTAAATAAGGATTAAAATGTATAATAAATAATGTGAAATGGGAAGAAAAGGTCCAAAAGGTAAGGGGAAGTGGGAGGGGTAGGGGGCAGGAGAGAAGGGAAAGAAATAAATACAAGAAAAGGAAAAAATATGAATAGTACTATACTGTTAAAGAAAATGAATTCTTAATTTAAAACCTTTACACATATCTATAGAACAGGACAGCATCCTTTGTAAACTCTACTGAATATTTTTATAATAGACATGAATAATTTTAAAAATTACACCAGGTTAAGTACCAAATTCCCAATAATTTAATCAAAAAAGGAAGTAAAACAAGAAAGGAAAGAAATAAAACAACTTGAAAAACAAATCCTGGAAATCATAGAAGAGGGAGGATATTCCCCTCAATGCACAGAATAATCAAAAAAATGTTCTTAATTTTTTTAAGTGTAACAGAAAATCCTACTGTTCATATGTCTGTCCAGTAGCCCATCTTCCAACAGGGTTTTCTGGTAATCAAAGAGAAAAGCTGAACATAAGAGAAGAAAACCTTGCTGGAAGAACTAAGTTTACCCTGAAGTCAACATATACACATAAATGTCTAAGTGGATGAGAGAATAGGTGAAATGAAAAGGACTTGTAATATGCTTGGCAAAATGAGCTGTCTTCAAAACTCATAGATTTCAGGGAACAAAAATATGTAAGAAAAGAGAGTTGATTTTGGTAACTGGATAATGAAGAGGAAGAAAGAAAAGGATAAAAAAAAAACCCAACCCCTAAAAACCCAAATGAAGCAAATTAGGAAATAATTTGATCTTTCTCTTCTGAAAAAATGATGTACTGACTTGTACATTTCTATATTGATGAAATTGTGCTGCACACATATGAATCTCCAAAATTACCTCACATGAGCTCCACAGAGACACAGAGAGCTCATGAAAAATATCAGAAAGTGAAATTCAATGCACATCAATGAAGATAACTTCCCATGTAAAACAAGAAGGAAGCAAAGAACAGCTAGAAGATAAGTATTTCCACGGAATTTAATTATACTCAGGTAAGCATAGAAGAAATGAAATATAAATTTTATTTAGAAATTCTAAAACTAGGTACAGACAAGGAAAATAAAAATACATAAATGAAAACTGATTGAATTCAGCAAAGAAATCAAAGAAAAAGACATTATTTTATAAATGAAGAATACCTTTCTAGGTAGCCAAGGGAGAATAATCTCAAATGAATAATAATAATGAAGCTGGGTGTGATGTTGCACACCTGAAATCCCTACTACTCAGAAGGTTAAAGTAGGATGATCACAATTCCAAGGCCAGAGTGGGCAACTTAGCATGACCATGCCTCAAAATAAAGCATTAAAAGGCCTGGGGATGTAGTTTTGTGGTAGTGTCTTGAGATTCAGTCCTCATGATCAAAGCCAAACCAAACCAAAACAAAGCAATTTAGCAAAGGTCCAAAATATCAATAAAGAGCAAAATAAAATGTAGATAATAAGGTAGTAGGGAGATAGATCTTTCTCAAATGGGAAAAAGATCAAGAGTTGAAGAGAACTGGTTAGAGGGGAGGGGAAAGGGATGAAAAAAGGAATTAGGATATGTTATGTACACGCTCCACATTATGTAAGCAATATTAACATTTTCTACTTCTACATTATTTAATGCTATAAACATTATCTACTATCTACTAAAAAATAAATCTACAGAAAGGACATAAAACAAGAGAATGAAAATGAAATATAGAAAAAATAAAAATGATGTGAACATTGCAAACAGCTAGAAGAAAAGATTTTGAATTTTTTAACTTAAATGATAAATATTTGAGGAGATACATTTGGTTTCTCTGATGTAAACATTCCAGAGCATGTACATGTATAAAACATCACACAATACCCTATACATATGCACAAATTTTATATGGCAACTTGAACATTTTATTTTAAAGAGTAACAATAGATAGTATTGGAGAATAAATTCTTGAAACGAATGGCTAGCAAAAAGAAATAACATTTATAGTGTTGAAATTCTTAAAGAAAAGCAAAGAAGAGAAAAAGAACAGCAAGAGGTATGTAAAGATGAAATATGAGATAAATTTATGCAAACTTAAAAAGTGTTTGGAATCACTTACTGACAAGGGCCACATATGCCTGGGAATATCAACACAGAATGACCAATTATAAATATATTGACTGAAGTCCCGAGTCCCGTGGAGGATGCCAAATCACCCTGCTGCAGACAGGCAGGTGTGCCCATGCCTTACCCAGGTCCCCAGTCCTGCGGAACACGCTGAATCAGCCGGCTGCAGACAGGCAGGTCTGTGCACGCCCTACTGAGGTCCCCAGTCAGGTGGAAGACACCAAATCACCCCGCTGCAGACAGGCAGCCACCTGGTTCCACACTACAAAGATGAAGAGGACACCAGACCACCAGACTGAGTCCCGCTGCTCCTGGCCCAGAGGTAGGGGCTTCTGAGCCACTGTCCCACTGCTCCTGGTCCAGAGGAAGGGGCTTCCCAGTCACCATCCCTACCGCTGTTCCCAGCCCCTGTCTCACTTCTCCCAGCTCAGAGGAGGTGATCCACGTGGATGCCAACAGCCCCCCACCACGGTCGAATTGCGAAAACACGTAAATAAGTCTCAAAACCAGACTTCCAGATCAAATACAGCAACCCCAAAGGGAAATGAGATGGAACACTCTGATACTAAACCACCTGGGCCCACTGAACTGGCAACAAAAGGGGATCTGGAAAAAATGAAATCAGAAATAATTTCTCAGATAACAGGAGAAATTGTGCCCCTAGTGCAAGACATGATTAATAAATCTAGAGAGGAGCTGAAGAATATGATGGAATCCCAACATAGGAAACAAATGGACTCCATAAAACAGATGCAAATAGATTTAGAGGACATGAAAAACTCCATTGAAAGTCTACACAGCAGAATGAGCCAATGTGAGGACAGAATTTCAGATATAGAAGATAAGATTGCAATTAATGACCAGGAAAAGAAAAATTGCTTCAAAATTATAAGGGAACATGAGAAATCAATCCAGCAGCTGCTAGATGATGCAAAGAAGAATAACATAAGACTGATTGGGCTCAATGAAGAAACAGGAGAGAGTGCAGATGACATAAAAACATCTCTTCACAGAAATAATGGAAGAAAACTTTCCAAGCAGGGGAAAAGAGCTTGACATACAGATAAGTGAGGCATATAGGACTCCAAATAGCCTTGATCAAAAAAAATCTACACATAGTCATATAATTGTTAAGAATCCAGAAACTCAACAGAAGAACGAAGTTCTACAAGCAGTCAGAGAAAAGAAACAAATCACATACACAGGAAAGCCCAACAGAATCACAGCAGACTTCTCAACACAAACCATCAAGGCAAGAAGAGCTTGGAGTGACATGTTCCAAGCCCTAAAAGAAAGCAGCCTCCAACCCAGATTGATGTACCCTGCAAAACTATCTTTCAAAATTGATAGAGAAATAAGATACTTTCATGACAAAGAGCACCTTAGGAACTTCGTAAATACCAAAGCAGCACTCCAAAGAATTTTACACCATATCCTAGGAACAGACATTGAGGATCACAACCCCAGGAAGCAAAGCAGAATGAACCCACCTGGCATGACAAGAAATTAAATGTAAAGGGGTAGAACCCAACAAAAAGAAAAAGTCATGAAAATGACAAATCAATATGTTTCAGTTATAACCATCAATGTTAATGGTCTCAATTCACCAATCAAAAGAAACAGACTGGCAGAATGGGTCAAGAAGCAAAATCCAACAATATGCTGCATAAAAGAAACACACTTAATTCAAAAGGAAACTCACAGACTGAAAGTAAAGGAGTGGAAAACAATACTCCATGCGACAGGAACCCCAAAAAAAGCAGGAGTGGCTATCCTCTTTGCAGATCAAGTCGATTTCAAACCAACACTGATTACAAAATGAAGAAGGACACTACATCCTTGTAAAGGGAACAATCCAAGAAGAAGAGATGACAATCATAAATATCTATGCACCAAACAGTAGTGCACCCAACTATATAAAACAATACTAACAAATAAAAAAATAAAACAAATACTAACAGACATGAAAAATCATATACACCCCACTGTCACAAACAGATATATCAACTAGACAAAAAATACGTAATGAAATACTAGAACTCAATTGAACTCTTGAACAAATGAACTTAACAGATGTTTACAGAGTCTTCCACCCCACAAAATCAGAATACACATTCTTCTCAGCTGCACATGGGTCATTCTCCAAAATAGACCACATACTCACACATAGAACATGTTTAAGTAAGTGCAAAGGAATTGAAGTTATCCCCTGTATATTATCAGATCATAGAGCGATGAAAGTGGAGATACACAGCAAAAGACACTCAAACAATTTCATAAACACGTGGAAATTGAACAACACACTTCTAAATAACCAATGGGTCACAGAGGAAATTAAAGAAGAAATCAGACAGTTCCTTCAATTAAATGACAATGACAATACAACATATTGGATTGTATGGGACACAATGAAAGCAGTCTTACAAGGGAAATTCATAGCAGTGAATATGCATATTAGGAAAACAGAACGAGCGCAACTAAACAACCTGATACTGAACCTCAAGCTTCTAGAAAAAGAAGAGCAGGACAACCCCAAAGCTCAGACAAGGGAGGAAATGATAAAGATCAGAGGAGAAAACAATGCAATGGAGACTAAGAGAACCATACAAAAACTCAATGAAGCCAAGAGTTGGTTCTTTGAAAGAATCAACAAAATTGACAAACCCTTAGCCAATCTTGTCAGAAAAAGGAAATAAAAGGCCCATATCCATGCAACTAGGAATGAAAAGGATGAAATTCCAACAGACCCAGGAGAAATCCAGAGGATCATCAATACCTACTTCCAGAACCTATACACCAATATGATGAACAACACAGAAGAAATGGACAGATTCCTAGATACATATGAATTACCAAAGTTGAATGAAGAAGACCTAAAAATTCTGAACAACCCAATATCAAGCAATGAAATTGAAAATGTAATTAAAAACTTACCAACTAAGAAAAGCCCAGGCCCTGATGGCTTCCCTGCTGAATTCTACAAGACATTTAGAGAGGAACTGCTGCCACCACTGTTTAAACTCTTCAATGAAATAGAAAGGAAAGCAATACTCCCAAATTCATTCCTGGAAGCAAGCATCACCTTGATCACCAAAGCAGAGAAAGACCCAACTGAAAAAGAGAGCTATAGGCCAATTTCACTAATGAACATAGATGCAAACATCCTTAATAAGATACTGGCAAATAGAATGCAGAAGATCATCAAGAAGATCATACACCCTGAACAAGTGGGATTCATCCCAGGGATGCAGGGATGGTTCAATATAAGCAAATCAATCAATGTAATACACTATATCAATAGAGCCAAGGACAAAAACCATATGATTATCTTCATAGATGCAGAAAAAGCATTTGACAAAATCCAACATGCATTTATGATAAAAACCCTACAACAAATTGGAATAGATGGTCTCTACCTCAAACTGATAGAAGCCATCTATGAAAAACCAACAGCCAATATCATACTAAATGGTCAAAAACTGAAACCCTTCACACTAAAATCAGGAACAAGACAAGGATGTCCACTATCACCACTCTTGTTCAACATAGTTCTGGAAACATTAGCCACAGAAATTAGACAAGAGAAAGAAATAAAAGGAATAAAGATAGGTAATGAAGAATTCAAATTGTCATTATTTGCAGATGACATGATACTCTATATAGAAGACCCCAAGAACTCCACCAAAACTCTTCTAGACTTAATAACCAAATTCAGTCAAGTAGCTGGTTACAAGGTCAACACACAAAAATCAATAGCTTTCCTCTACACCAATGACAGATTCACTGAGAGAGAAATAGGGCAAATAATTCCTTTCACAATAGCATCCAAAAAACTGAAATACCTAGGAATCATCCTAATGAAAGAAATCAAAGACCTCTTCTCTGAAAACTATGGACTCTGAAAAGAGAGATTGAAGATTACATCAGAAATTGGACAGACATCCCCTGCTCCTAGGTAGGAAGGATTCATATAGTGAAAATGGCCATACTTCCAAAACTGCTATATAGATTTAATGCAATTCCAATTTAGATCCCAGCAGCGTACTTCATGGACCATGAGAAAACAATCCAAAAATTCATTTGGAAGAAGAAGAGACCCAGAATAGCAAAATCAATTCTAGGTAACAGAGACATGGCAGGGGGTAACACAATCCCCAACCTGCAACTGTACTACAAAGCTACTATGATAAAAACAGCATGGTACTGGCAAAGAAACTTACCTGAGGACCAGTGGCACAGATTAGAAGATGCAGAAACAACTCCAGACACACTCAGCCATCTCATTTTTGATAAAGGACCCAAACACCCTCACTGGAGGAATGATAGCCTCTTTAATAAATGGTGCTGGGAGAATTGGGTTTCAATTTGCCAAAGATGAAAACTAGACCTATATCTCTCAGCATGCACTAAACTAAAATTGAAATGGATTAAAGATCTAAATATTAAAATAAAAATGCTAGACCAGTTGGAACAGAGGTTAGGTAGAACCCTTGAAGACATCGGTGTAGGAAAAGATTTTATGAACAAAACCTCAGTTGCCCGTGAACTAGCACAAACAATCAACAAGTGGGATCTCTTCTTACTAAAAGGCTTCTGCACAGCAAGAGAAACCACCAGCAGTGTGAAGAGACAACTCACAATGTGGGAAAAAATCTTCACCTGCTCTTCCTCAGACAAAGGTCTACTATCTCGAATCTATAAAGAACTTAAAAAGATCAGACCTCCCAAATTTAAAGACCCAATCCAAAAATGGGCATCTGAAATGAACAGACATTACTCAGACAAAGAAGTAGAAATAGCAAGTAAATACATGAAAAAATGTTCAACATCACTGGTCATTCGAGAGATGCAAATGAAAACAACTCTGAGATTCCACTTCACTCCAGAAAGAATGGCTGCTATCATGAAATCAACCAATAAGAAATGCTGGTGGGGCTGTGGGGAAAGAGGAACCCTACTCCATTGCTGGTGGGAGTGTAGACTGCTGCAACCACTCTGGAAATCAGTATAGAGATACCTCAAAGAACTAGGACTGGAAGTCCCATTTGACCCTGCTATTCCCCTGCTGGGAATCTTCCCCAAAGAATTAAAAGAATCAAACCACAGTGATATATATGCGCCCATGTTCATAGCAGCACAGTTTGTAATAGCTAAAACTTGGAAACAGCCCAAATGCCCATCAACTGGAGACTGGATAAAGAAAATGTGTTTTTTTAATAAAATGGAGTACTACTCAGCCATAAAAAATGAGGAATTAGAGACATTTATAGCTAAGTGGAGGCACATTGAGGCCATACTCTTAAGTGAAATAAATAGGACACACATGTGTAAATACCGAATAGTTTCTCTGGTGTGAGAAACTGAAAGTGTAAATAAGGACTAAAATGTATAATAGGTAATGTGAAATAGGAAGAAAAGGGGCAAAGGGGAAGGAAGCAGGAGGGCTACGGGAAAGGATAGAAGGGAATGGGATTAATATGAGAAAATGGAAAAATAGGAACAAAATCTTTGTAAATAGGGAGGACTGGAGTGATTGAAGGGAGGGCTGGGCAAGGGTGAAAAATAAGAACCAAGAGAGACTATGTAAAGGTGCAAATTTCCAATGATGAATGTCATTATCTTGTATACCTAAAATGTACCCATGATTAGAATGAATAATCAATAATGTAAAATAAGAAGGAAAGGTCCAAAGGGGTAGGGGTAGTGGGAGGGGCAGGGGAAAGGAAAGAAGGGAAAGGAAAAATGATGAGAAATGGAAAAAATGGAAATAAAGTCTTTGTAAATAGGGAAGGGTGGAGGGCATGAAGGGAGGGCTAGGAATGGGGAAAAAATAAGAACCAAGATGCATTATGTAGAGGTACAATTCCCAATGAGAAATGTAATTGTGTTGTATACCTACAATGTACCAATAAAAGAATTTAATTTAAAAATAAATAAATAAATATATTAATTAAATTGCTAGTTTTCTAAGTTAAAATAGGTTTTTCTCTAAGATTTTTAACTCAAAACAAAGTAAATCATTTATAAAGGGAAAGAATTAGGTTGATAATCAATATTTTCAATATTTTGTACAAAAAAAGGAAAATGGAAAGTATATTAACTACTAGGCAAGAAATCCTTAATGTATCAGTGAACTAAACAGCTTCAACATGTAAGAAAATGGGGGTTTTGTACCTACAGACCTGTATTATGGAAGTAATGAAGTACAATCTTCTAAGTAAGGAAATTTAGGAAGTCTCCAACTAAATATTTGTTGTGAGTATAGACTGAGACAGGGTGACTCATACATGAATAATATGCATCATAATAAATACTAATATCTTACTAATAATAGAAGGGAGGGGATAATTATAGAAAATAATCAATTTAGTTGTCTAGACTATAGTAAGGGATAAAGAATATGTATACAGATGAATAAATCAGACAAGAAAATGTTAAATAAGAAAAGGAGAAATAAGGCCATTAAAATTATTATTAGTATTAAGACAAGTATTAGACTAAAATACCCAAATTATTCTTTTTGAAAGCATAAAGTATATAACCAAAAATGTCATTCATATCACTACATAAGAATGAGTGTAATCAATTTCCTGAAAAAAATGTCCAAACTGGCTCATAGACAAAGACCTAATTCCTTATATGCCATATATGGGTATAAATTATTCTGAAAGCCTACAAAGATAGTAGGAAGACAGTATCTAGGGAAGAGTAAAAAATAAGAAAGTAAGAGTAGCAGTGGTAAGGTTAAAATTGAATCCAGCTTAAAAAACATTATTACAAAAATATTAATTTTTAAAATATTAATTAACTAAAACAAAATATTAATTTTAATGGCACTTTTTCATGCTAATAGCCACAATAACACAAAAATATATCACAGTCAGAAGTATTGTATTTATGTACAGAAACAAAAAAATCCTTATGAAGATTGTTTATATGAATATATATATGTGTGTGTTATAGGTAAACACTGTATATATATATATATATATTTCTTATTGTATTATTGTGTGTATAAATACACATACCCACACATATCTCCACATGCACAACACAGAGATAATTGGTAGAACACATAGTGATGGGGAACTTAATGCATCAATCTCAGGACAAATTATATCAAGTAGAAAAATTCCGTGAGAAGAGAAAACACCTAAACAATAAAACCTAAGAGGTAGGTAGCTCTTATGGCTATAAGCTCATTTTGCAGATTTTCATGGACATACATTTGAATGCCTAATGGAATGATTAATTTCTTAAGGGAATTCAGATAAACAAAACTGACACCTCTAGATTTTGAGATTATATGAGGCTAAATTGTTAAAACTATATTCTGCAAATAATACCTCAATCCAGATGAATTCTCAAGAAAATTCTACCAAATCTTCAGAGGCAGACAAAATCATCTTAATGTTGTATAAATTTTTCACTAACATTACAAATAAAGATAAACTTCCTGCTCAATATTATGAAACTTGTGCAACATTCCTCCAAGTGGTGGCAGACTATATTAAACTGACTTCATAATTTCTGCCCGTTAATACTGAACACTTTTTAATGATTCACTCCTCACACAAGGCTATGACTTCCTTCTAATAGAGAATGTATATCATATATTATGTATTTATATATATATATATATATATATTTTCCTGGAAGTGATTATGGATTTTATCTTTTGCTACACAAGATTGTAACACCATCTTGTGGAATCTCTTTCCCTTCCTTTCTGACTTTGAAAAATCCTGCCAATGTGCTTGGCAAGACATGTGATCTCTAGGAGCTGAGAAAGTTATGCAATTTCTCAGTTATGGAGTCTGAAGTTATGCAGCTCCAGAAGCTTTGCGGCCATAGGGAACTGAATTTGGCCAACAAGTGCATGAGCATATGGGAGCAGGGATTCCCTCAACGGAGCCTCAGATGACATGCACACCTGACTAACACCTTGATCACTTCATTGAGCCCAAACTTTTCATCTAAACCTAAATTTTTCCAATTATTATGGCCAGAGATGCAGGCCAGTGAGTTTTACAATCTACTATTACTTCATAAGTAAAAAGTGGTAAAAATTTCTCTGAGGTAGTTTTATTCATTAAAATACTTCAAAATAACCATTATAAGAGAAGATGTCTCTACCGCATTTGTTCAATTACAATGAGGCATCAGGATATGGAAATTGTCGAGGTATTATCTTCCTTTATTGGTTATGATGGGTCTTACAATTCTTAACATAATTTGTAGATTATATTGCATTTAATTGTAGCTTCTTTGGTATGACATATGTTATTACATTATTTCCTCCTAGCTAGAGTGGAAACCGAGATTTACAAAGACTATGTTACTTTTCCAAGAAAAACAACTTTGGATATGGTAAAGATGTTGATCTAGAAATAGTAAGGGAAAGTATACTCCTGGGAAATTGAGCAATCATTCAATCATTAGTATTTTGTCCATATTTTGTATAAGCATCTGGAGACCAAACCCAGGGTCTGGAGCAGGCAGAGCAGCCTCTCCATCATTGAGGTGTTCTCCCAATTCCAGTCATTACCTTTCATGCAAACAGAAACCACAAATTCTCAGTAGGAAACTCTGGGTGTCAAATGACTAGAATAAAACCAGGATTTTTAATTAAAGAATTTTATTAGGTCAACAGGAAACAAGCTTTCCCATGAAAGTCAACAAGGCAGTTGCTCTGACACCATCCTGAAGGAGCAGGAGGGTCAGGTGAATTTCATCTTAACTCAATGAGGCAAATTCAAGGAATTGCCAGGTTCCCCATAGGTTACACCAGCCCATAGGAAATTCCATGATAGGGTCATCATCACTCAAGGGTGAGGCTCAGGCACGTAGGCTTTCTGAACAGGTGAAGCTTGATGTCACAGGTGTAGAAGGTGGGACTCTCTGATGGTTTCTTCAATAATAGGAGCCAAAGCCAGAGCCATAGCCAGAGCTGCATCCATAGCCACAGCCACACAGAGAGCGGGAGCCATAGCCACAGCCAGAGCCATAGCCACAGCCAGAGCCAGAGCCATAGCCAAAGCCCAGTCCATGGGAGCCACAGCCATAGCCGGAGCCATAGCCATAGCCCAGGCCTCTGCAGCCACAGCATCCATAGCCACGGCCGCCATAGTAGTTTCCGTAGTAGCTGCCACACATGGTGCTGGTTGTTGAGGTCCTTGGGTAGAGGAGGAGTGTAGGTGACTTGAGTCTAGACAATTCTCACTGCAGAGGGCCTTTTATATCCCTAGTGTGTGTGGGACCCACAGCACGTGCTCATGTCATTTGCTAATTTTATGACTAATATGTACCTTGTTAAAGACTAGAGGGAAACATCTTAAGGCATTAAAGAAGCATGCCTTAACCAGTGATGGTACACTTTAACAAGAGTGTACAGTCATACACGCAAAGCTAACCTTAATATCAGATCTTCAGTTTAAAATTCTAAAAGTAGGTGTCATGTAAACAAGGAACATTCTGAATCTTTTTAGTTGATTTGGTCTTAACTACAATATTTTTGACTTGACCTGCCACAATTATTATCTCTCCTCAGAGATATTTTTAATACTTCTTCCAAATACTGGATGTGTTGGTGTGGATTGATTCCCCCCATTTATCAGAGATATGATCATTGAATACTTAATGATTTCATCTGTTTGATAAAAAGTTCAAATAAAAAAATATTTTAAAATAAAGAGATAAATAAAACAATTTTTATTCAAAGTATTTCTTTTTAGTTATATCTTTGTGAATATTTTGTAAACAAATCACCTAAATAAATTATTGTCGTGAAATAGGAAGAAAAGATCCAAAGGGGAAGAGGAAGTGGGAGGGGTAAGGGAAAGGAAAAAATGGAAACAAAGTCTTTGAATGTAGGGAGGGGTGTTGGGGCTGAAGGGAGAGCAGGGGAATGGGGAAAATAATAAGAACCAAGATACATTATGTAAAGTTACAGATTTCCAATGATGAATGTCAGCGTATTGTATACCTAAAATGTACCAATAAATTAATGAATTAAAAAAACGATTGTCACGAACTATGTCTTTTTGACAGAAATATTATTAACAGATAGAGCTTGAACAGATAGTAAAGGAAATGGCATTTTTCTTCTTTTTTTTTTTTGTATTGGGGATCAAACTCAGGACCTTGTGCTTGCTAGGCAGGCATGGTGCCATTGAGCTAAATCCCTGACCTGAAATGGCATTAATCTGAACTTTGACAATTTATCAAATTTATGTATCCATCCAAATATCCATTCACCCAATATCAATCAAATACAGTTTTAATGAAGTCTAGTGAAATAGTGCAAGAGCTGTATTCCCTCTCATAATTTGTAACTCATAGCATTACTGAAAATGCAATCCATTTTGTGGTCCTCAAACACAACCTAAGTGAATAATTTTACAGAAATCTTAATGGCTGTGTAGAGTATCATTTATGTTGCATCAAGACATTCCAAATGTCAAAAGGAATATGGCTCAGATATGGAAAGGACAAAAGCTAACCTTCGCACAAAAGATCAAGTGCAAAATGAGCTTGGAAAACTGTACCAAGTGGAGGGAAGTGACAAAAGTCAGAAAAACTTCAAAAAGGCTGGCAGAAGTTTTTGCTGGCCAAATATGGGATGATTCATGCATATAAATGATTGTCATAGGTACAACAGTCCTTTGAATAGTTAGAAACATGAGTTCCTACCAATATAAAGAAAAAAATGAATGCATCTATAAATGGAAAGGAATGGAAGTATTTTATAATAATATTGACGTCTATAAATGTAGTAGGAATTATAAAGAGAAAAATCATCAATGGATTTTAAACTAGCAGAAAAAGATTTGATCAGCATCAAAATACTTATCTATCCTCAATCTCTCCAAAACTCAAAAAAATAGTGATTTCATGATAAACTTGGGGAACATCAAATGATTACAGTTAATGTTAACAATACTGTGACAAACTAATGTCACATCCTTCATGATATGATGCACTAATAGAAACACAATACAACTTCAGTGTGTGCCACAAATGCATAATCCAAATGTACTCATGGAGGAACTACAGACAAATATAAGTTTTGGGATACTCTAATAAAAAAAAAAGACTACTTTAAAAAATATCAAGTACATAAAATTTAAAGTAAAGCTAAGGAATTTTACAGATTGTGCTTCTATCTTCATTTGTGCAACTAACAGCGAAAATCAGCTCAATTCATCACTTGCTTTCTTCTCTTTTTGAAGCTATACTATAATTTTATGGAGTCTTTCAGAGCATACTTATTTTGTTTGCCTCCAATCTTATAAGCTGCTTCTCCCCATTATCCAGGCTGTATTCTATAGACCACATTTAACATCAGGACTCTAAGTATGTCATGCACTCTAAGTATATTACATACTGTATTATATTCTTGAAAGAATATCAGTTTTTACCTTCCACTCTGACCTTATGCACTTGTATTCTAGCTATTTAACACTTTTCTTGGTTACTAATTGGCATCAGGAACCTGTACAAAACTTATCTGTCTGCCTCCTTCTCCTACACCTCTCCCCAAATTAAATATAATGCTAAAACCAAATGGCTTTTCAGTCCTTCAAATATACCTAATTTTTGCTCATAAAAACTTTGTTTTTATCATTTTTTTAATTAAAGTAGCACCAGGAATGGTTGTTTCTATCTTCTAATAAAATTAAGATTTTAAACTCCCTAAAGACATCTTTCATGATGATTTTATTTTAGTCTTCTCCAAGTAACTTTTGAAATATTAATGTTATTCACTGAGTTTTATTATCCTAAGAACAATTTTCATTATTATAATTTATCTAATTTATTTTTAAAATCCATCTTCCTTTATTTTCTATTGCAATTGTAAACTGCAGAAAGTTGAGGCTTTTCCTGTTTTGCTCATCTGCTCCATCCTTCTTTCATATAACCATACCTGACATAGGGAATTTTTAATAAAGATTTGATTAATAAGTGGGAAAGTGAACAAATAAATGAGAAGCTCTAACCTTCTTTATCCAATTCTGTGCAGAATAGTCCCTACATTTTATACTATGCCTTGGGCACCTGGAGATGTATGCACATACTCTGGTATCTTATTGAATTGTCTGCAAACTGTTAGATGAATTTGTCATTGTAGTTTTATCTGGTTTCAGAATCGATTCCTCTTTATGGTGCTTAAGGTGATATATACTCACTACAGTTTATGAATGTGACTTAAGCATGAAATACACATGGAAAACAACTTTATTTTTTCCTCAGTAATTGAACATGAAGAAGGAATTTTAAGACTGTTTTTGGTGTTTCTTTTCATGTTCATCTCAGTTTGCCACAAGGGAAATTGTTAGTAGAAGATTTTACAGATATAAAAAGAATATAATTAATATACATATATAATATCTATATATGATTAAAAGGTGGCTAAAAGGTAGTGTTTCACCACTCTAACAATATAAAATACGTATAAACCAGGAAGGGGGATTTTAATTCCTCTAGAATAAGCAAAAGAGTGAGTAGAAAAATCAAGTAGGGGGGTTATATTTACAAATAAATCCAGACATTTTGCCTGTTTCACCAGGTCTTCTTGATTCCCTATCTACATCAGACCACTTTATGGTTCTAAATTTGCTATTTAAGGAGGGAAGGGAAGATTTCAGAAAAGAAAAAAGAAAAAAAGAATATCTCAACAAGCAGGACTCATGTGCATACTTAGTGATCACACAGTCATCAATTTTAAGTTTGGGATTTTAAGCAAGCAAAAACTACAAAATGAAGAGATGCCCCTCTGCAGGAGACACATGACTTCATACTGACACCTAGTGGTAATTTTGTCTTGGACACGGGGTTGAGAGATTTTTGAGGCTTTGTTTTTATTTTTATGCCAGTTAGATTGGAGAAAGAATCCAAAATAGACTGTGGTTTGGCTTGCATTCCACTTACGTTGTGTAAAAGGGCCTGCACAGATTAGGAGACTCAGACTACAGAAGCAACTCCTCTGCCTCAACTAAACCTTCCACTCCTGGCACCATGATCTACTACAGCCACTGCTATGGTGGCCTGGGCTGTGGCTGTGGCTATGGCTATGGCTCTGGATATGGTGGCTATGGAAACACCTTCCACAGTCCATGCTGCTATGGAAGATACTGGTCTGTCTACTACTATGAACTTCTGATTGGTACTCACTTTGGTTCATTTGCTTATACAACAATAGAATCATCTCTCTAAATTTCTCCAGATTTAAGCATCGACTATAACGAATCATACCAATACTGACTGGTGAAAATTGCCAATACTTAGGGGAATAGTACTTTGATACTTTACTATTATATTTGTTGGCACGTAGCAGTTTTCAGGTAGGGGAATTTATGATTTTTCTTGTTTTTCAATAAACCTAATCACTTTATATTATGTACTGCTTATTTCTTGTCATCATACATGTGTCCTTTAGTGTGTGTTTGTGTAGGTGTGTATGGGGAGGTTGCAGTTCTTGTGGCTATTTTAATGATGCAGCAAAACATACACAGCATGTCTAATGAGTGTTTCTAATTAGTACCTTAAAACTGTTCTGATGTACTGCTCCAACTCTCTACATTGATCTAACATAAATATTATTTTAGAAAATTTCAGTGTTTGAGACAAATAACTCACAAAAATAGTAGCACTACTGCTTATCAAATGTATCATTTTCAACTGCAATTTTCTGTCCTAATAGAATATAATGCCACCCCTACTTCATTTGTTCTGACTTCTTTTCACTCACAGATGAAAATTCTCTTTATGAGCTCATTGATATGCTTGGGAGACTCATTTGCCCATGGCAAAGACTACTTCAACTTGAAATCTGTCTTAGTGAGACTTTGAGTTTGTATGATGCTGGTTGTCTTGTGGAAAATCCCTGTTACCATTTCTAAAAGGCAGTGTCTTTGGTAGAATAACATTATGCAAAACATATATCTGGCCTCAAAGTACATATCTGGCCCAAATACATGAAAATAATATTGTCTCTACCTTGTAACAGTTCCCATTTAATGAAACTCCCTATGACTACTTCTTATATTTGTTCCATTCACTTATTAATATTGTTAATTAATTACTAGTTTTCAAAATATCAAGACCAATTGCAGTCAACTATAGAGATATATTAGTTTGCTATTCTTTATTCTACTTCTCTTGACTATAACAGACACATGAATAATGAAAGGTCCACATAGAGATTACACATTGTATATTAATATAAGAGACTTACTGATAACTATTTTCTTTTTGAATTTATTTTAATTAGCATATAATGTTTGTATTACATAATAATCACATTAGTCATGGGGAGTATGTACAGAGCACATTTCATTTCTGTTTATGTCCTCTTCCCCTCATTCCTTCTTTTTGTTCTCTGCTCATTTGCAAAATATCTGTCTACTTCCTATTATCTATCTTTTATTTTGTTTTTTATTTATAGCTTGAGTTTCTCATATAGCAGAAACTACATGATATCTAACCTCATGTGTCTGATGTATTTCTTTCAATATTATGAGCTCAAAGTGCATCCATTGCCCTACAAATGCGTCAAATTTATCCTTCTTAGAGAACAGTACTCCATTTTGTATAAATACCATATTTGCTTTATCCATTTGTCTGTTTGACACATCGGCTGCTTTTAAGATTTAGCTGTTTTGAATTGTGCTGCTACATGTACGAGAGTATATGTATCACTCTAATATCATGTCTTTCTCTCTTTTAAGAAGATATTTAGAAGGGAAATAGTTGCATTGACTGAAATCTCCATACTGAAATAGTTCGTGATTATACTGATTTACATTCCCACCAACAAGGTAGAAGGGTACCTTTTCCCTGAAGCCTCATCAGCATTTGTTATTTGATTTTTTGATGATAGCCATTCTTTCTGGAGTAAAATGCAATCTCAGTATTGCTTTCATTTGCATTTCCTTAATGAACATCAATGTTGAACATTTTAAATGTATTTATTGGACATTTTTGCTTCTTCTGAGAAGTTTTCATTCATTGCACTTGCCCATTTTTCCATTGGGTCTTTTATTTTATAGGTCTATTTTGGGGATCTTTATATATTCTAAATATTAATCTATTCAAGGTATAGCTGGCAAAATTACTTTCACATTTTGTGGGTTGTTTCTTCAATCTTAGTTGTTTCCTTTGCTGTGCAGAGTATTTTTAATTTGCTATAATCCCATTTGTTCATTCTTGATACTATTTCTTGGGCAATTGAGTTCTGTTTCGAAAGTACTTGCCTAGGCCTAAAAATTTAAGAGTTTTACCTATTTTATCTTCCTGCACATTGTGTCCCTATTTTCATATTTAGACCATTAAACCATTTTGATTTTAGTTTAGTACATGGTGAGAGATATAATTCTATCTTCAGTCTTCTGCGTGTACATAGCCAATTTTTCAGCACATATTTTTGGCCCCTCTGTCAAAGATCATGTGTCCAATTGAGTCTGGGGTTGTACCTGTGTCCTCTATTCTGTGCCATTGATCCATGTCTTTTTTTAGTGCCAGTATCACTGGCATACAACACAGAGTGTGCTGTTTTTAACACTGTGGCTTTGTAATATTACTTGAAGTCCTGGATTTTGATGCTTTCTCCTTTGCTCTTGTTACCCAGGATAGCTTTTGCTGTTCTGATTTCTCTTCTGCTTCCATGAGAATTTTAGCATTGTTTTCTCATGTTCTAAGAGGAATGGTGCTGTGACAGCCTTTCCTTTTCTCATGTCCCCTTTGATCTCTTCCTCCAGAGTAATATAGTTTTCATTATAATGGTCTTTTACTTCCATTGATAGATTAATTCCTAAGCACTTCCTTTTTCTTGAAGCCATTGGGAATGATTTGCTTTACTAATTTATTTCTCAATTAGTTTATTATCGGTGTATAGGAATACTATTGATTTTTTTGTTGATTTTGCATCTTACTAAATTTATTAGCTCTATGAAGCTTTTGGTGTGACTTTTGGGTTTCCTATGTAAAAGATCACATTATCTGTGAATAATAGTTTGACTCTTTCCTTTCCCATATTTACTCTTTTATTTCTCTCCTTTGTCCAATTGCTTTTGCTAAAGTTTTGAGTATTATATTAAAGAGGAGTGATAATAGTGGATATTTCTGTCTTGTTCCTGAGTTCGAAAATAGTTTTCCTTTTTCCCTTTTTAATGTTATCTTGCAGTAGTCATAAATGTCATAAATGCCTTTTATTGGGTTGAGATAAGGCATCTTTGTAGGCTTTTGTCATGAACTGATGTTGGATTTTTCCCAAATTCTTTTTCTGTACTTATTAAGAAGATCATATTATATTTGTCCTTGATTATATTTATGTGATGAATTACACTTATTGATTTGGGTATGTTGAACCATCCTTGCACTCCTGGAACAAAACCTACTTGGTCATGATATAGGGTCTTATTAAAGATTTGTTGTATCCATTTGCCAATACCTGGATTTTTCAGGCAAAATTTAATTGCCTTGTTGGAACATTCCTGGTTTTTATATCTTTTTGGTTTAGTTTAGGCAATTTGTATGTATCTAGGCATTTATCCATTTATTCTGGATTTATTGGCATATGAGTTTTCAAAGCAGTTAATAATAATCTGAAACTCAGCTATGTCTTTTTTGTTTTCTCTTTTTTCATTTCTAATTGAATGTATAATTGGTCTTTTATTTCATAATTTTTACAAGATTGGGTAAGGGTTTGTCTATTGTTTTTTATTTTTCATTTGAAAATCATTTCTTCAAATGATTGATTGTGTTTTTAGTCTCAGTTTCATTAATTTGTGCTCTGATATCTCTTTCCTTGTACTAGCTTTGAATTTGGATTTTTTTTTTGTCTTTCAAGAACCTTAATTTGCATCATTCAATTACTTATTTGTGTGTACTATGCTTTTCTAATGTGAATATTTTATGTACTTTCACATTAGGACTGCTTTCATTGTGTCCCATATGTTCTGGTATGCTGTATTGCCATTATCATGTGGTGCTAGGAACTGTGATTCTTCTTTGATTTCTTCTCTAGATCATTGATTAGTTAAGATTGTATTGTTTAATCTCCAGTAGTCCCTTTTGGAGAAAGTTCTATGTGTTGTTAAGAAAAATGTGAATTGTTGCATTTTTTTTAGTTGATTTGTCTGTGGTATTGAGGCCATCTACTATAATTGTGTTGATATATATCTGATCTTGCATGTCCATCGATGTTTGTTATGTGAAGGCAGGTGAGGCAGTGTTTGTGCATATATATTTATAATTGTTGTCTCTTTCTCTTGAATTATTTCCTTAACCAATGTGTAGTGACTTTCTTTGTCTCTTCTGATAAGTTTTACCTCGAAGTCCACTTTGCCTGAAAATGGGATAGCTACCTCTGCTTCTTTTGGGGCTCCCATTACACAAAATATTGTTTTTCATTATTTCACATTTAGTTCTTAAATTTCTTTTTGAATCAAATATGCTTGTTATATAAAACATCTCATCAGTTTTGTTTTTGGATCCAATATGCCAATCTGTCTTTTATTATTTTCTTTTATGGCTTGAAACACTTTCCTCCAAGCTCTCCTGGGCTTTAAGGCTTTTATGGACAAGTCTGCTCTAATTCTGAGTTTACCTTTATAAGTCATTTGTTGGTTTTCTCCAACGGTTTTTAATGTTCTGTCCTGAACATCTAGGATATTAACTATGATGTATCTCAGAGAAGGTTTTTTTCTGGTCATGGCTATTTGAGTTTTTATATGCCTTATCTGTTAATTTTTCCCCATTTATAGATGCTTTTATGCAATTATTTCTGTAAACATGTGTTTTTTCTTCCTTTAAGGTCCATGAAAACCAGATGAAGCTCCTAGAGCTAAACCTCACAAAAGTATGCACTCTCCCATGTTTAGCTCCCCCTTGGAATTCTTAACTATTAAATGTGCCTCACTGGGTCTTCAGAAATTCATAAAACAGATCTCAGAGTTCCTTACTCTAGTAAGAAAGGAGTCTCTTCATGATTCCTATTGTAGAAAGTTATGACTATTCTGTGTTCTTATGTCCTTCTCTCCAATTTGGGTCAGTAGTTTTCCCTGTGTCATCATTTTTCTTAGACATTAAAGAAAAGTAGTTATTTTTTTCAGCTTGCTCAGCATTGTACTTGTTAGATGAAATGATGACTTCCAGGCTTTGTACAGGCCAGAGTAGAAAGCAGAAGTCCTCTATTTAATATTTCCATGTTATTTTAAATTTAATTCTAATTACATATTACTCTTGGTAGAAATATAATTAGTTATTTTATATTTTTACTCTATGTTTTACCTTACTAAAATCACATGTTAATTAGGATATTTTTGGCAGATGCCTTAGAATTTTCTATGTGGACAATTATTAGCTACAGATTAAGAAAAGTTCAACTCTTTTTTCTCCAAACCATGAATTTTATTTCATTTTTTGTCTGATTATACTGGCTATGACTTTATTACAATAGAAATGATAGTGGATTTTTTTTTCTAGAAGACAGGACAAAACTTTCCTTCCTTCCCTCACTTCCTTCCTTCCTTCCTTTTCTTTCTTCATTGCTTTTTTTTGGGGTGGAGGAACAAGATACAGTCTCACTAAATTGCCCAAGTGGACTTGAACTCATGACCCTCTTGGCTTTTCCACCTGAGTACTAGAACACAGATATATGCTACCATGTGTAATTATCACTATTACCTTTACCATTCAGAATTATACTAACTGAAGTTGTTGTGCACATTCATTATCAGGTTGAGGGGTTTTATTTTTATTCTTAATTTTCATATAGTCTTTATTGTACAATTGCTGTAATATTTGAAGTCTTTTTTCTGCATCTAAACAAGATCTTTTTATCTGTTTTCTGATTGCCTTTAATTGTATTAAGATATGAGCTGTAATTCTTACAGCCATGCTTACTCTTTAAAGGTAATGTGTATACTTTTCTATATTCCAGGATTTTTGCTTTTAATTTAACTATGAGTAGTTTCAATATGTCAGTGTGTGTGTTGATTAGTATTATTATTTGTTTTTGTCTGAACTGTGAAGGTTTTCCAGCCTTATAGTACATCATTTTTGTAAGTTTGAAAAATTATGCTATTCTACTTTTTAAAATTATTATGCATCCCTCACTTTTAATCCTTTCATTTCCCAAACTTCAATTTTATTATTTATGTGCCATAAATATCTTGTCTTTTTAACTACCTTCCATTCTTTTTCTCCTTCAACCTCTAACCATTCAGTTAAGATAGTTTCTAATTTTATATATTCAGACTTCTTCAAAATCTAATCTGGTATTAAATTCTATCTTAAAATTCTTGGTAAACCATTTTAAGTCCAAATTCAAATACTACTTAAATATTAATTATTGGTCAAAATTCAGCTTTGTTTTTTTCTAGTTTTTCATATATTTCAATTTTAATAACTTCAAATATTTATGACAATTCACTGATAGGTCCATTTTTATCATGTAAACAATTTTAATTGCACATAATTATTGCATACAGTGTCCTAAATCAACAAATATATAGCAGGACATAGTGGTGCATGTCTGTAATCTCAGAACTTTGGGAAGCTGAGTCAGGAATTTCCTGCCACCGGGGCAACATAGGTACGTGGTGAGACACTGTCTCAAAATAAAAACTGAGTCAGGGGCAGGGGATTTAGCTCAGTGGTGACACTGCCTGGCTTGCAAGGGCAAGGTCCCAAGTTTGATCCCTGGTGCCAAAAACAAAACACAATAACAAAAACAAAATCAAAAACAAAAACAAAAACAAAACTGAGTCAGAACTGACAATGTTGTTCAGGCAAAAGTCCTGGGTTTAATCCCTAGTATCAATACCAAACACACACACACACACACACACACACACACACACACACAAACACAGAGTGTGTAATAACCAAATCAAGGTAAATAGCATTGCTCATTTCAAATTTATTTAAAAATTGTAAATCATTCATAATGATTCTACCTATCTATGCAGTACAATGTGATATTTCAATACATGTATACTATATATATCGATCATATTAAGAGTAATCAATATTTCCATGTCCTTATCATTACTCTGTGTTATGAGCCTTAAAATTTCTCTATTCTTGGGTCTCAGAAAGTATATACTAGGTCATTGTAAATTATAATCGTCCCATCTACCGATATTCAGTCTGTTCTGCTTTTCCACCCAGAATTCTGCACGAAGGCTGGCTTTCCTAACGTGTGGAAAGCAGAGGCAGGATTTATCCTCCAATGGTTGGGGTAATCACAGAAAGTTTCCCACATTGTGCATCTGAGTCTCTCTACATTAAGTGAGCTCATGTTTTAAGAGGACCGATTTACCAGACCCTCATCATTACCTTCTCTTAGAACAGATGCTGCTTGCCCTTGTTGATATGCAATTTCAACTGCCTCCCTTCATTTGGTATTCTAAGAAGCACTTAAATGCTCTAATATAAGAGAAAGTTAATCTGCAGATGTTACATGTCTTCCAAAGTTTTCTGTCTTCTGTAGAAGGATGTGTACATCTTAGAACAGCATGCTAATCAACAGCAGAAAATTGTCTCAGATGTGTGTTTGTTTAAATGAAAATATGGTTTAACATGAGGACAGTTGGTGTTTGTCCTCAAAGCAGTATTCACTGATGATTTGAAATGTGGTAATGGTCCAGAATACATATACGATTGTTTCAAAAGCATGAAGTTGTAAAATATTTTGGAAATACATTACTGTCAATAAAGTGCTCATTTAGAAAATGTTTACACTATCAGAAAATATTACCTAAGTTATTACAAGGAGAAAGTCCATCCTAGATATATATATGTGTATAAAGTAAGTTAAACTAAAAAAATAGAAAACTACAGAGGATACATGCATCAAATTATTACCATTGATTTTTTATAAGGCAATGAAAATATGTAAAGGTTTATATCTTATGTTATATTTTTCTAAGACCTTAATATTTTACTAATTGTAAATTGTGTTTATTTAAAAAAAATAATTTATAAGGCCTGGGATTTAGCTCTGTGGTGCCACTGCCTGCCTGGCAAGCACAAGGTCCCGAGTTTGATCCTCAGTAGCAAAAAAAAAACAACAAAGAAAGAAAGAATTTATAAGTCAGGCTTAACTGATTATTTGGCTTAAAGGTAAAATATGTTTTAGAAAAATACCATGTAGCTCAAATACAAGAAATCCTTCTAATTGATCCTATGTGTTTCTAACACTGTATCATAATGTCATGAGAAAAATGGATGTCAGTTTTTACTTCTTTTTCTTACCATCTTGTTCCTTGGGATTTTAAAGTTAAATAATTATTTTAAAAACTATGTATATAATATAGAGATATAGATATACACATGGATATAAAAGAGTGTACATATATACATCTCAGTTTCTTTTGCTTGAGGAACAAAACAGCACAAGAAATAATACTAAAGAAAAGAAAATATTTTATTTAAAAAGTAGAAAGAAATTAAGTTAATTATCTACAATTTTTGCTGTGATTAAATTTTTAGTAGGTTTTTTTTTGAAATTCAGTTATTTCAGAAACATGAGAAAGTTAATTAATTAGTAAAAATGAAAAGACTATAAAGACTTTTGCTACATAACCTCTTCGTTTAATGCAACAAGTTTATCAGGGCCAGGGATGTAGCTCAAAGGTGTGACACCTACCTGGTAAGTGCAAGGTCCTGAGTTAGATTCAAGATACAAAAAAAAAAAAAGGAGTTTATTTTCTGTTTTGTAAATGATTATAGCAATAATTTTACCAAATATTTTGCTCTATGTTACCATATATTTTTACTCCTCTGAAAGCTGTGCCCTCTGCCCATCACTTTAAACCAAAACCAATTATACATAGTTTCTTTATCTATTAAACTTTAACTTCTTGTAACAGTTTTGGTGTAGTCAGGTTTGCTGAGCTGAAAGTCAACATCACAGCAGGTTAACAAAAATATAAACAAATGATTCTGATTTGTGTTACAGTGCATTAGCTGCTAAGGGCTGGTTCTTCATGTTTTCTTAGTCTGTGACCCAGGCAGGAGGAACTGCCTTACTGGAGGACATTCTTTGGCAAAAGGGAAAAGTTGACAAGACTTCTGAAGTCCTTTAGATCCTATAGAAGATGCTCTTCAGGTGCCATGTAAATCACAGTTGACCAAATAAACATCAGTACACTTGGGAAAGCAAAATGCTCTTACAGGGAAGAAAGAACAAAATATTGGGAACAATGATAGTTTACCAAACCTCACCTTCATGTACAGCTGTAGATGTTGGCCTGGTGAAAGTTTCATCCAAACACTTGTGATTCATCGATCTGTCCATGCAACAGTTCCACTGGTGTCCACCATAATAGCACATCTTGTATCACCTGAGCCTCAGGGGGTCTTCATTCCCATTTTTCCTTCTCACGTATTCTATTTCCTTGCAGCTTCCTTCTCCTCCATTGGTTCTGCATTGATATTGGGTATTCATAACCCATTCGAGAATAATTCCCATGTGAGTATCATATGCAAAACTTGAAGCTACTGAGAGAAAAAGGTGTCTAGACTCTGTGTTCAACTTTAATAAGAAACAAGGCTGCTGCTGATGAATGCTAACACATAACACACGATACTTACTATATGCAAATCTCTCTTCTCAGTGTTTGATCTACATTAACTCATTTAACATTTTCTTAAATAATCTTATTTGCATGATTGTCTTTGAGTTCTATGTCCTTAGCAGACGGTTCAACCAGGCATCTACTTGTTTTGTTTTTGACAACTGGGAATTTTTTAATATGATCTGAATATTAGATGCTATTAGAAAAGCTATTACACTTATTTTGATAAAGATTCAAGGTGGTAAAGTGCTATGGTGTCTATAATATACTTTAAAATCATTCTACAAAAATGTTTATAATTGCTGGACATTGTGGCTCGTGCCTGTAATTCTAGCACTCTGCAGCCTGAGGCAGAAGGATCAAGAGTTTGAGTCCTAACTGTACATCTTAGTGAGACTTTGTTTCAAAATTTATTAAAAAAATTAAAAGGCTGGAGATGTAGTTGAGTGTGAAGGGCCTGGGTTCAATCCTCAGTTTAAAAAACTTTTTTTTCCTACTTACTGATTTCTGAACAGTGTCACAATAAAAAGTAAAAGTAAAATGAGCAAATAATAAAAATAATCAGACAATAGCATAACAAAATATTCAAGAGTTGATTCTCTGAAATACAATAAAATACACAGTCATTAAAAAAATCTAGGGACAAAAGAAAATGGAAATAATTAGAGAATTCCTAATATTTTATAAGATTTTCAGGCTGCTTTACATAATTATGCTAATAAACATGAATTTGAATTTAAGCATAATTTTATTCTCATTCTAAAAGTGATTCAGAAAGTAAATGTGGTTAATTTTCCATGTAAGGGAGCAGAAATCTTATCAAAATCTTTGAAGTCTTTTAAACAGTTAGGGATCAATTCATTACCTTGGTAATTATTCAGATATCAGTTGACAAAGACCCATTTCTTGGTTATCACATAGTCAAATCTTTTTCTCTCATTATGTCAGTTTTTAATTAAGACTCACCATGCTCATCTGAATTTTAATTGTAGGCTTTGTTGATACCATCTTGTAAAAAGTGACACAGGCTGGTTTCGCTGCCTGCTGCACAAGCGCAAGGACTGGAGTTCGATCCCTGGTACCCTCCCAAAAAACAACAACAACAACAACAACAAATAAAAATATATTTGAATATAAAAAGTGACACATGAAAAACTGAAATTCCTAATCTTAATGACAAAGATTATGGGCATCTCAAACTTAATAGAAAGAAATAATTAGATACCAAATTGTCAAAGCTTGAAACACAATTAGACATGCAATTGAGCAGTCATTCACCTCTAACCACCACCACCACCTTTTATCTTGCCAGGTATCTACTTTTGAGTCTCCTGGAAGATAACTTTGTCTCATTGGATTCTACCAGACTTGTCTTCTAAGTCATTTATTATTTTCTTTCTCCTTCTCTGTCCATAATCCTTACTAGTTGTCATTCATCCCCATCACAATTCCTAACTCAAAGACTTTGAAGGCCATGGCATGGTGCCTGGCTCAAAATTTTGTCTTACATTCATCACGTAGATAACCAATTTAACCACTAACCTCAAAATTCGTCTGCCTCTTCATCCTTACTGCTCTACCTTATGAGCCACACTTTCATCCACCTAACACAAAAACACATGCCTTTTCCAAAAAAAAATGAGCAAATCCTTAAATCTCAAATTCTTCCAGTTATTCACACCTCCATTATAGTCATGCCATTTCATCTACGTAATCAAGATTGACTATTGTTTACCACCACCATCGTCAAATACTTGTCCTATGTGTTACTTTGTTTCTTATGTGTGCAATGGTTTATGTCTAGTGTCCTGGAATTATTAGTAATGGCACCACCATTAATACTCATGTGTACTGGCTTGGACAATGAAGTCTATGGCCTCCTTTTTATATTGGTCTCATCAATAACACTTTTTAAAGCTAACTCATTTCTTTTTCTATCCCTCTGCCTTGTCAACCCTCCTCTGTACATCAGTTCAAATCACTATACTCCATGCTCTGGTTCCTATCTGAAGCTGGCCAAAGTCCCTGACCTCATAGGTGGTAGCTGAACACATTGTAGCATACTCCTTGTGGCTGAGTAGTCATTGTTACTTAATAATCCTTTTATTTTGTTTTCAGGCCTCTTTCTTAATGTCTTGGCAGATCTTGTAGCCTTTCCTCAATATCTTGCAGGCTTCTTGTTCAAGGCTTAATTTTACTTTCCCCTGTCTGCAACCCTTGCCTCTTATTTCATGGAGAAAAGAGAATCTTTCAGGGAGAAATCCATTCAGTTTCCCTCCCATACAGTTATCCCCATTTGCACCTGTCATCTGGCCTTTTATCTCAGTCTCAGGGAAAACCTTATCCTTGCTCCTGTCCTAAAAAATCATTCTCCCACTTTACTTTAAATGCCATCTCCTTCAACACCTTGCTTGATAAATTATCATCTCTGTCTACTATATTTTCACCTTCTGGTTTTTCCACTGACATCTTCCCTGTAGTCTATAAATTTGCTCAAGTCTTTAGTTATTAAAAAGGCTATCTCAACAGCACATCACCCTTGGCTAGCTTTCTCTGTACTTCTTTTAAATCAAGATGTTAAATAATTTTCTCCGATTCCTTTCATTATATCTTCATTCAGTTCTTCTAAGATGTCTCATTATAATCCAGTGATTATTCTCAATTAGATCACCAGTGACCTAGTAATTGTCCAGTCTCTTTGAAATGCCTCATGGTAGCTTTCTTTATGACATTTGGCACTGATGGCCGTTTTGTTCCTTGGTGTCCTAGTTACATTTCTGGCTGCTGAGATAAAATACCTGATGCCCAACATTAAGGAAGGAAAGGTTTATTTGTAAACCTTTATTTATTTATTTGCAGTTTGTAGAGGGTTCAGTTCAGAATTGGCTGGCTGCACAGCAGGGTGGCATCACAGAGGAGAAACAGTTCATGGCAGGCAGAAGGTAGCAAAATAACAAGGGATGACCGCAGCTCTTTCTATCCCTTATAGCTTATCCAGGCTACTTAGGGCTGGTAGCACTCACACCCTTAATCCAAGTGCCCTTGATGCTGGCACTGCCCCATGAATCAATCCCAGTGTCACACAGTCTAGAGCCAGCCACCTCTGAAAAAGCTCCATCTATGAATGCATGAGGCTTTGTTTGGACATCTAGATACAAGCCATAACACTTGATTTCCATTATATGCTTTCTTTGCTTTAGTTCCCTTGCTTTTATAGTGCTTCCTTCTAGTCTTGGCTATAAAGTGATCCTTAGTCCATCAGCTGAGGACCTTGGTCTTTAGCTCCATCACTTAATATACACAATCTGATCTCATAAGCAATAACTAAAATCCCTTCATGATACAGTTCCCAAATTCAAGTGTAATAGACCCTTCTACTCTCTCATGTATCATTATCCATTTTATTAAATTTCTCCCACTAAAAATTTGGACATTGCATGTATCCTGTCTAGGGTTACCTCATGGCATTTGTGAAGGTTTCTGTCCTCAGTCTACCAGGCTAGACCAGAATCATCTGTAAAGTCTGTACCAAGCATCACATTGTCTAGGAAGGGTTTCCTTGTCTGCCTCCCACATTCGATGTAGTCACATCAAGTGCACCTAGATGACCTCTTCACTCATCCCCCACCAAAATCTTCTCTGACTTTATTATAGTATTTACCCTTTATTTTGTAGTTGTTTATTTTAGGTTTACTCCAATAGAATTTGTTAACTCACATAATTTGAATATTGTGTAAACTGAACATTTACCATAAAGACAAATAAAATGTAATCTTTACCCTGAAAGAACTCAGAGCCTAGTGACTTAGTCAGGGGCATCTATACTACAGGGAAGTGCACCAAGAAAAGAGACCATAGAGGTATGAGAGGAGTGTCAAGATAAGGTGAATCATCCAGTGGGCAGATACATACCGGTTGAATTTTCTATGATAAAGTATTCAAATAAAGACAAGATGGAAAACCCTCACAGGTAGAGGTAATGAGTTATATAAAAGCATAGATGTACAAAACAAGAAATAAAAACATTAACCATAAATTCTTTGTGTCTTGTCTTGCCTTAGTTAATTTTGAATTTTCACCACTTAGCAAAATTCTTACAAATTGATTGAAGGAACAAATCAATAAAAACATAATGTATATTACTATCAAGCAAAAATACCAATTCATGGATAATTATTGTTTTCCACATAGCATGTTTTGTTAAAAACAAGATTGTGGGTAATACTTCAGTATTGACCTTAATTATTCCAAATCATGGTAAATGTTCAACCTCGATTAGTTAATAACCATTGCTATTTTCTAAAAATTAGCTCCATTTTTCCTAACATATCCTGGCTCCTAGCCTTTGATTATTTTCTGTCAGACTACACATCTGTTGTACCATTTTAAAACATGACCAGAATTTTCATTTTTGACTTCACATCTTTTGCTTATTGTTCTTCAACTCATTAGCAGAAGACCAGAAAAGCCATAAAGTGTATCTCATGGATTTTAGCTGGCCAACTTGCTTATAATTCCAGTTCATTCAAATCTGGAGTTATATTAGCTCTTAGTTGATGGTGCTTTTTAGTGCATTTTACAGGATGTTTTTTGGAAAAAGATCTGAAATTGCTCTAATTTCAATGTTTATCATTGGTTAGTGGAGTAAATTTCCAGATACATTGTCATTATAACTGGTCCAAAAAGTTGTGCTGATAAAAGATAAATATGCATTTCTACTCTAAATATTTTTCAGGAGAGGAAAAGGTACCATCAATAGTAGAAGGAATAAAAAGTTTAAAAACACAAATTAAAAGGAAAAGAATACAAAACAAGATTTATATAGGTAGGCAGATTTGAGGATTTACATTTTCTGTGAATTTGGGCAATTATTCAATTTCTTTGTGTCTTAGTTGTTTATTCTACAAAACTGGGGATATGTCCATTAGGCTTTTAGCTAATTTAATGAGATGAAATATAAAATAGTGCCCAATAAATATTAGTTTCCCTATAGTTGTAAACATTTATAAAAGTATTTAATCCATTCAGACCCAGTAGAATAGTGAGATTCATTGTACCTGAAATGTGGAGCTTACTATTCCTTCTCTGACCAGTGACATATGATGCTGGGCCAGATGCCTCACTGATGGGAGAATGAGTAGAACTACATTTTTGTGTGATGGCACAAGTTTTGAATTATATTTAATAATTTATTTAATAAATATGTGCCTGACATTTTTCACATCGTACTTATTAAATTGAAGCACCATTTTCCCTTTTTTTTTTTTTTTTTTTTTTTTTTTGCTAGAATAAGGTGCTTTGTTATCGAGTTGCTGAAACAGAAGGTGGGCTGAAAAGACTGAATTAATTCCAGTAAAACTGATAGTGTGGCCACCTCTAGGGCAGAAGTTGTTTCTAAGAAAGAGCTATCCTTAGTCAAATTTGGTAATTTAAATATAACAACTCAGTTGGGAAGGAGTCTACTCTGATCAAAATGTTAGACTGTGAAGAAAATTTTTAAAGAAATTAATAAAAAACAAATTAGAGTAAAAAAAGATTGAACAAATTTTTAACAGCAATTGAGTTTATTTTGGTTCCACATGTTTGTTTTTGCATCATTTAAATATTAATTAAATATTAAGAATTAATATTAAGAATTAAGAATATCACATTAAATATTAAGAAATGCTTTTGTTTACAAAGGAATTTGTCTAATTGTTTTGAAAGCTTTTAAACAATCATTTTGTAATTGTTTTATCTAAATAATCTCAAAGCTTACCAAAGTATCTAATCTGTTTAATCACCATCAATGAAACATTTGCCTCTGGCTTTCCTCTTGCTATTAAGGTCCAGAAGCATGAGGTAATGCTTTTATAAAATGTGCTATTATCCAAATAAAAATGCCCAAGCACACCACAACAATAACAATGATGCCTTTGAGTGACCTAATACTGTCAGCATTGCTGGATCCTAATCGTTAAGATATATGTAAATCACTATCTCACAAAGGTGTTGGCTTTCAAGGTGTTTTATCAATACTTAAATGTCTGGAAAGATTGAGATCATATAGTTGGAATTCATGAAAGTAATCAATAACATGTATGAATGGAGAATAATTTTTTAGTTGTACAAAATTTGCATCTCAATACACCAAAATTCTTTGTCAGACTATGCTTCACATGCCCAATCTTACGCCTACAATAAAAATGTGCTGCAAGTGGTGGTGACCACATATAATATGAACAAACTGTTTAAGATGGGGTTAGTAGGATATGTGCTATAAATATGGGTGATGGCTTTAACATTTGGAACTTGGGTGACCACAACATTCAAACACAGGAAATTATATTGTTCTATGCACATGATTTTGCAGGCAAAATGTTACTACAGAGATTAGCTAATATTGAGTTATTCATTATATTCTCTGCCTAAAAATGCTCTGAGAAATCATTACATTTCTAGTGAATTTTCTTTCAATTATTCATTCCTATATCCACCCATTGAGTGATTCAACAAATATTCAAGTGCCTAGTATGTGCCAGAATCTTTGCATGACAATGTGGTACAGTGGATAAGAAAATATCTATGCTCCAAGGTAGCTCATAGTTTCTTGTGTTAGAAAAGAATATAAAAAAATAAGTATAACAGAGAGTGATGTTAGGCTGTTTGACACAATGTAGACATGTCAGAATTTTTAAAAATGCTATGATTATTAGAACATATTTGTGGTACATAATGATTTACTCATCATGAAGAGTTGGTACCTGTGCATAACTCCTCTTAATTCTTTTTCATTGACTTGCTCTGCCCCTTGATTTCTTGGCTCACTTTCCATTTGCAAAAGGTCTATTTCCCTGTGTCCAGGAAGGAAACAAAGTAGGATCCAGAAATGATAGGTTATTCAGGATACAACATCAAGAAACCAAGAGTGTCTGTATTTTACTGTACCAACTACTGAGATGACTTTTTGTTTTTGAATAAGAGTCCAGCTGTGTAGTCTATACTGACCTTGAACTTGCTATGCAGCCTCAGTCTTCCGAGTCCTGGGATTACTTGTACGCATCTCCATGCTCAGCTCTCTGAAATGATTTTTAAATTCAGGAAACTAACTGCTCTTTTTGAATTAAGTCTGCATTCTAAATCCATATGCTGTATAACAACTGCTTTAGTGAACTGGACTCTGGTTATGGATGTCACTACTGCAGCATTGTTACAAATGCTGTTATCTTTCTTGTGGTGGGAAGTATTGGTGCTATGGATTCCACTGAAGAATCCCAGATATACTCAACTTATTGAACTCACTCAAAAAATTCCCTGTGTTCATCATCCCATGTACACTGCCAAAAATTGAATAATATTTTAGCTCACAGACAAATTGTTTTGGAACACAATATGCAGAATCAAGTTTGAGCAGCTTCTGCACTGCAAGAGAAACTACCAACAGAGCTAAGAGACAACCTACAATGTGGGAAGAAATATTTAGCAGCTGTAACTCAGACAAAGGTCTACTATGAAGAATATATAAAGAACTGAAAAAAATCAGACCTCCCAAATTCAAAGACCCAATTCAAAAATGGGCAACCAAAATGAACAGACATTTCTCAGACAAAGAAGTAAAAACAGTAAGTAAATATATGAAAAAATGTTCAACATCACTGGTAATTCAAGAGATGCAGATGAAAACAACACTGAGATTTCACCTCACCCCACAAAGAATGGCTGCTATCAAGAAATCAACCACTAACAAATGCTGGCGGGGGTGTGGAGAGAAAGAAACCCTTCTCCATTGTTGGTGGGAATGTAGACTGGTGCAACCACTGTGGAAATCAGTATGGTGATACCGCAAAGAACTAGGACTATAGGTTCCATTTGACCCAGCTATTCCCCTACTGGGAATCTTCCCCAAAGAATTAAAAGAATCATACCACAGCGATATATGTGCACCTATGTTTATAACGGCACAATTTGTAATAGCTAAAGCTTGGAAATAGCCCAAATGCCCATCAACTGAAAACTGGATAAAGAAGATGTGGTTTTTTTATAAAATGGAGTACTACTCGGCCATAAAGAATGAGAAACTAGAGACATTTATAGCTAAATGGATGCATATTGAGGCCATACTCTAAAGTGAAACAAATAGGCACACATATGTAAATACTGAATAGTTTCTCTAGTGTGAGAAATTGAAAGTGTAAATAAGGATGAAAATGATTAAAATGAATAATTGATAATTTGAAATAAGAAAAGGTCCAAGGGTTTGGGGATGGTGGAAGGGAAAAGGGAAAGGGAAGAAGGGAAAGGAAAAATTATGAGAAAAAAAATGGAATCAAACTCTGTGTAGATAGGGAAGGGTGGAGGAGGTGAAGGGTGCACAGGTAATGGGAGAAAAAATAAAAACTAAGATGCATCGTGTTCTAGTACAAACACCCAATGATAAATGTAAATGTATTCTATACCTAAAATGTACCAATAAATATATATATATATTTAAAAAATAAAAATAAACAAATAAATAAATAAAAAAGAATACCAAAAAAAAAGAATCAAGGTTGAGCAAAAAGTATCTCAACATTTTTATTTTTCTTTAAAAACAGTACTATTTTAATAATTTCACTATTTCCAACTAAAATTATTCGTGTGAAAAAATCATCTTAAAATTTAAATATAGGATTTTATAAGGATGGCTTTGATTTTATTTATATTTGGTTATTGCATTAATTTGTCTCAGTTTTTTATATTCATATTTGTGTGACTGATAATTCTGTTGATATTTTAAGGTCAATTTATTTTAATTAGACATCTACTTGTAGAACATGTATTTGCTATGCAGTCCTCATCCAGAAAACAGTGATATGTGATGTGCAAGGTGAATACTATTCCCTTTTCCTTGGATCTAATTCTTCCTGGCAGAATACTAGTAATACTTTACTTAACTCTAATGCAAGTTTTGTATTTGTTATTCTTGGAATAGTGTAAGATATCCTGGGATCATCAATTGTGGCAGGCAGCAGCTTTTTTGGAAGAAGGAATAAGTTATGTCTGAGCAATAAGCAAGTGTGTCAAAATATGCAGGCTGAAGATGAGTTGATTGTATGTGTGTGTGATTGCACATGCAGAGAAGCATGTGCACACGTATACTCAAAGAAAAGAAAAAGGGAAAGAGTGTAGGGGGTTCCAGGCAGAAGTAAGAGACAGAAAACATGAGTTCAAGTAATTGGGACACATTGAAAGTTAGTGGACTTCAGAAGACTAAAAGATTCAGACAAGAAAATTAGAGAGCGAAAGACACTGAATACTGAAATGACATTATAATATTGCTGTCCTGCAGATTGAGGCCAGTGCCTTGTGCATGCTACACAAGTGCTCTACCAGTGAGGTTTTATATTTTTATTTTTAATTTGAGACAGGGTCTTAGTAAGTTGCTTACTTGCAGCCTCTTAAGTAGATGAGGTTACAGTTGTATGCTAGCATGCCAGCTGAAATGAACTTATTTTTAATCTATGAATCATGGTGGACCTAAATATAAGTCTGTTTCCACCAATTTTTTTCCAAAGAACTATGACTACAAACATCACTCCTTGCTGCAAACAAGTTCTGTAGGTACTAACCACACCCAAATAAATTAAGTCAATACTTCCTAGGCTCACCTGGCAGTGCACAGTTCTGCCTTAGCATGGCAGGTCATCTCTCAGTGCCACACCTAGTTCACCACTGACAGAGCATGTGGTCCCTGCCAGAGGGTGTCCTGAATCAGTAGAAAACAGAGAAATGTTCTTTGGCTCACATAACAAGAAACTCACAGGCATTTTCTATTTGCTTCTATTCCAAAAAGAAAGCTTTTATAAGTTTATCGAAGTATAATCTTTTCACATTTCTGTGTCCTATCATTTTCTTACCTTGTTACAAATGTCACCTTAGTAACTTCAATATTAAACATCCTGAAAATTTAATTTCTCATGCTCCTGGAACTTACCCAAATTCATACACATCTAGATAATGGAATATGCAGAGCATGCAAAATACAGACAAGTGTACAAACAAATATTCAACACAAAACCATAACTTAAAATCCTTTGCTGGTCCCTTCACCAATATTCTATCCCTCTCTAAAGAGTTTTTTCTAAACCACATCTTCATACTCACTTGTTTGGACTAAAGGTTTGTGTCTCCCCTATGCTGAAATCCTGTTCCCCAACATGAAGGCATTAGGAGGAGGAGCCCTTGGGAAGTAGAGTATGAAGATGGATCCCTCTGGTAGGGGCTAGTGTTCCCATAAAAGGAAATCCAGAGAACTTTCCTGCCCTCTTTACCCTACTTGAGGATACAGGCTGAGCTGCCATCCACAGCCTAGAAGACCTCACCAGAACCCAACAAAACCAGTTACCCTTACCTTTGGTATTACTATGAGTAACATGTCTTTTTGTTTATAAGCCAGTTTGTAGGACTTTGAAACCCTAGTCCAAATAGGCTACATCTTTACCTGCAGGTCTTCATAATAGAACCTGTAAGTATAGGGCACTTAAAAGATCCATTGAACAAGGCCTTTTTTTTGTTTCAGTTGCATCACTAATTTCTAAAAAGTGTCTGCCACATGACAGGTACTCAATAAATCATTTTTCAATGAATGAGTTAAATATGCAAGAAATCATAACCCTGAAATGCTAGGGAACATAACCTGTTGTAAACCTTTCCAAGTACAATATTTAAAGTGATTTTACATAAGCAATCTGTAGCTAAGTTTTTGGGGTCATGTGCCTAGTACTTGGGTAGCTGATATTTACTGTAAATAGTTTAATTCATGCTTATTGGAGACCTTGAGTGTATATAAATTACTCACCTGGGAACATCAAATATAAGATTACTTATGGATTGGTAAATAGATCCAAGGAGAATAATTTAGTAAATTGCAAGTTTATTACTGAGGAAAAAGGTTTAGGGAACAATCTGAAGCATCCTCCTTCCCTTTCTTCACCCAATATTGAGCATCTATAAAGTTTTATTATCCCACCAAGGCACACAATGGGGAAAAGTACATGGGCTTTCTTTCTGAGAAACAGATATTAAGTAGATATTAAGCACTTTCAAGTGCCCCAACAGTAGAATAAGCAGATAATAGGTAAGGACCAGACCAGGTGAAGGAGGAAACTCAGGAGCCAGGTCTTTCTTTTTATTTCAGTGAATTTATCAGATCAACTGTTCCATAAAGTCATCAAGCAGAGAATTTCTCTTTCGCTGGATAATTGATTAGTCTGAGTAATCTAAATGATTTAACAAAGCACTCAGTATCACTCATTCTATTGGAAGTAAACACCATCCATGGGTCCAGGAACTTTCTTTTTTTTCTTTCCAGCCAAGTCTTTCCTCTGAAAACCAGATCCACACATCCCATTATCCTTACAGAGAATACATACTTTATGATCATCTTAGGCTGAATATGCCTAAATTTTAATTTCTCATCATCCTATATTCCAAGAAGAATTTGATTTCGGTAGGATGTTTCCCATAACAGTTAATGATGTTTTCATATTTTAGGTACTCAGGCCAAAAACTTTCACTTCTTTGACTCTTCTTTCTTGAGGCCCACCTCCCAGCCATCAAAGTTTAATTGACTTTACTTTCAAAATAAACCAAGGCTCTAACCACTTCTTGCCACCTTCACTAATACAACTTGAGTCTTACACCCACTACATACTTTTTCTATTCCACAGCTATTTCTAGGATCACTCTACCAAATGTTCCCTTTTTAAGTCAGCCATTTGTCTGTGTTGGTAGCTGCTGGAATCGATTGTTGACTATGCACAAGAGAGCTGGATCCACCAGGGCATCCATTCACTCCTCTCCCCATGACCCCTGGAGCTCTTCTTTACCATAGTACATCTTTGATCTGACCTCTTCCTACTGCCCACACTTCTCTGGTCACCCTTGTCACCCTGCTGTTTCTGAAAATGCCAGACAGCCTCTCCCCGTCAAGTGCCTTAATGGTTGCTGTTCCTTCTATGTAGAATATTCTTCTCATATATTGCATAGTTGTTTACCTTATCTTTTTCAACAATCCTTTTAGTATTTATTTCTTTCTTAGTCTTCTCTGATCATTATAAAAAAAACTTTAACTTCTTACTGGACTCTGTAAACCTTTCTGTGCACTCTTTTCTCCATAATTTAGTATCATCTTGTATATTCGTTTTCACTTAAAATAACGCATGATCCACAAGGACAGGGACTTTTGTCTACTGATTTTTTCATTCAGTTATCCCAAAGCTTAACATAGTACCTTTTAGGTCACACAGTGTATATTTACTGAATGAATAAATGTGAGCACAAATTAATTGAAAGCAATTGTGATTGTTCTTTTATAACATTTCTTGTTGGAGGGCTGACTTCAAGTCTCATTGGAAATATTTTGACATATTCTTTCAAAATTCTTTTCTCTATTATACCTGATTGCTACACATCTCATTATCTGTTCAAATTATGTTACCTGGCTACCCAGGACCTTGGGAGGGTCTGTTTTAGTTGTGTGCCCTCAACCTATTTTTGAATATTTTAAAGTAAATGTTTCATTTTTGCTCATAATTTGACAGCTACTTATGTAGCCTATTAGCATGTTTTGCATATATTCAAAGGAGGAAATTTTCCCAAAAATATTAATGTTGCACTGGTAAGTGAATATCTTTCTTCTAATTAAGATTTTAAGTAAATGTTTTCTACATGCACCTGTTGATGTATAGGTTCTAAATGCTTTAAGGAAGAGCATTCCTTCAAATTTTATACAGTAATAGCTAACAGTTAGTGAGTGCTTATACCCTAAAAGCTTACATACTAACTTATTTACTGTCATTTCCTTTGGTTTGCGCAGTTTGGGAATCTTAGTTTATTATTAACCTTTGTCTTCATTTATTGTCTCTGACATTTAATATAATTTAAATCACTGAAATCAGAAGTTATTTTATATACTATTTTTCCTAATTAGAAATGTACCATTAGTGACTGCTCATGACATCAAAATATCTTATAAATGTTGTTTATAACTATGGCATAATATCATATACTTCATGATATTGATATAGTTTACTTGACCATTTCTCTAATGTTGTGTTTTTAAATTTTTCATTATAAGAACTACTGAGATGACATATTTGTTTATATACTTTTATTATTTTTTACATCTTATCCTCATGATGAATATTATGATTACTATATGTAGTAATATTGATATTTTTCTCTTTTATTGGAATGTTCCTTAACCATGTTTCTATATTTTATGGTTGTTATAATAAAAATCAATTATATGACTTAGTATTCATAAGTAAATCTGTTTCTCAGATATTTTTGTGTCATCTTAAGATTGAAGCAAAAACACTCTCTTGAGTGTTTTCAATATACTCTATAAATGACAACTATGTAGTTGAGAGAAGATTGCAACGTGAAAATGCAAAATCCTTCAGTCATATATTTTTTCCTGTAGTTACAATAATGAGTTCAAAAAACTGATTGTTAAGGAAATCCTTAATGTCAGATGCGACAACTACAAAGAAAAACATCGGTAAATGGAATACTGTTGTGTTTGGATAAAAACGTTATAGTACAAAGAGAAAGAAGTTCTGTTATTCTTTCACACAGGAGAATGATTATAATTAATAATGTGGTAAATAGATTTTTTTTTAAATTATAAGAAAATAATTTGAATATTTCCATGAATAATAAATGATAATTGTTGAGGAAGTAGATGTGCTTATCCTGATTTAAACATGTCAAAATACTGTATATGCATGTTTCAAAGCATAGTATGGTACTACACAAATAATTATCAAAAGTATGTACCAATTAAAATGTTATAGTTTCCCTTCATTACTTTGGATTTATCCCAGTACATATGTTTAACTTTTTTAGCATGATATTAATTTCTATTGTACTTTTATTTTAGTACTTTATCTTTAATTTCTTTACATTGTGATTCAGTTTAAGATTGTAAACAGCATTCTTGTGGGTAATTTTAGGAATGTATTTAAGTATCACAATTTTTGATGCTTTAGGGAAGTGTAATAATTTCTAAGAGTTTGAGTTTTGCACAATTTAATAAACAGTGAGATGTTCATGTTAAAAATTCTTAAAATTTGTGAACATTCCTTTTTCCTCCTTATGATCCTTACTGCAGTAAATATCACCATAATCTGCAGTTATTCAACAAAAACCTGAAAATTATTAAACTTTTTGGACTTTTTTCATGATCATTTCTTCCCTTCATCCAACCAACCAATTAGCTCAATGCTCAATGTAAATTTCTCATCTCTCTACATTTGTCAACATTAATATGTCTCTAATCTGATTCTTGATCATTCCTCCCATGCACTACTAAAATAACCTACCAATTAATGTTGCTATTTATATTTTAATGCCAAGCAAGCTAGTCACAGCAGCCAGAGTAATCACTTTATAATTTAAAATAAATATCAACCAAAGCAATCATTTATACTTTCAAAAATTATAAGCAGCAATGAGAATAATTTTATAATTTAAAAATAAATGTAATACTTAAATCCATTAATGACTTTTTTGCATGTTACACATAAAAATTTCATCATATTTCATACCTCATATGAATTTACAAAATCTGCCCTATGTTTAATATTTTTTAAATTATGGTAATAATTATCAGTTTACTAGTACTTATTTATGGTATGCATTATGAGGATTTGATGTGCACATATTGTGTAACAATAAAATTGGTGTACTCATATTTCTTCCTCCTTAAACTTTGGAAAAATCTTTGATCACATAAATTTTAAATATATTTATGAATTGCCACAAGATATTTCAGCACATGTATACATGTTTACTGATCAACTCAGGGTAATTAATGTTTTAATTTATTATTTTGTGTTCAAAATTCTTGGACTTCTCTTTTCTGGTTATTCATAAGCTATATAGTAGGTTCTTGGGTACAAAAGTCACCTCTTTCTGTTATAGAATGCCAGAATTTACTGCTTTTATCTATGTTTTGGTACCCATTGTAAATCTCTCTCTATCTTCCCTCACCCCACCTTCCTTTCCCAGCTTCTAGAAATCACTGTTCTACATACATATTGGATTTTAGCATCCACCTATGAGACAGAACATGTAGCATTTGTCTTTCTTTCTCTGATTCTTCTCATAACGTTATCTAGTTCTGTTCATTTTTCTGCAAACATTATAATCTCTTTTTTTCTGAATAATATTCCAGTTTGTATACATATCACTTTTTAAATCCATTAATCTGCTGGTGGGCTTCTCAGTTAATTCCATATCTTAGCTATTATACATTGTGCAGCAAAAGCAATTCTATTCACAACAGCTATCACAAAATGAAACAAAACCAATAGGTAAATAAATAAAATGCAATAATGAATTTAATAAAAATAGTGAAAACTCCCTATAAGGATTATAAAACTTTGACAAAACAAATTGAAGGAAGCACAAAAATGGAAAAATTCTCTCATGGTCATGGATTTGAAAATAAATATTAAAATGTGCACACTAACCAGAATGATCTGCTGATTCAATGCAATTCCCAAAATACCAAACACCTTCTTCACAGAACTAGAAAAACAAATCCTAAAATTCATGTGGAAGCTCACTAGATTCTGAATAGCTAAAGCACTCTTGAGCAAGAAGAATAAAGCAGGAAGCAACACATTCATCTGAATTCAAAATATACTATAACTTTATGGTGGTCAAAACAATATGGCATGGCATACAAACAGACACAACCTCATCAATATACAGGCAACTGATTTTCAAAAAGAGTACAAAAGTGTACTTTGGAAAAGCACAGCATGTTCAAAACATGATGCTGAGAAAACTGGAAACTCACATGTGAAAGATTAAAACTTGATCACTTTCTCCTACCCTGTGGAAAGAATGATCAAAATGTATGGTGAACATTTACCTTTTAAAATATTTGTTACACTAAAGGATTTTTTTTGCCTGAAGGCAGTTATTAAGAGCAACTGAAGACATGGAAGAGGATTTCCAGTACTGCTCCCTGAAGTGGCAAGTACGATGGGATATGAGTGTTTGAATCACAGGAAAGTGTTTTGAGGAGGGCATTAATGGCTCTGTGTCTTGTACTATAACATAGCAATACTTTTAAATTTAAATATTAACTGCATTTTTCAATCACATCTTGTGAAAAAATCAACTCAAAATGGATCAAAAATCCAAATCTAAGAGCTGAAATTAAAATTACTAGAAAAACATGGGACCAAACAAGATACTTGAAGGTATAAGTATAGGCAAGAATGTGCTAGTCATATCGCAAAAGCACAAGAAGTGAAAGGAAAAATAGACAAATATCACACAAGGAAGTTTCTTTACCACAAAAGAAACAACCCACCACATGAAGACAGCTTACAGAATATGAAAAACAAAGTTGCAAACTATTCCTCTAACAAAAGTTCTATATCCAAAATATGTAAAAATGCAAAATAAGACAGGCAGGTCTGCTGACGTCGTAGCAACGTCGCCAGACAAGAGGAACTCGCCGAATAACCCCGCACCAATCCACTGGACACCGCCCCCCCCACCTCTCCCGCTCCTCTGTACAGCCACCTGGTTCCACACTACAAAGACGCAGAGGACACTGGACCACCAGACCACTGTACTGGGTAAGTTGGAGTCATCTTCACCTCCCATCAGGACCGGGACTATCTTCAGGGGAAGGGCAGCTGGAACCTGCAATACAACTCTGCAGAGTTCAACCCTGAAAGAGGACAGGGAGCTCAACTTGGGACTTGCAGCCAGAAATCTGCCTGAATCTCATGGGTCTGTGACTGGCTTGCTGAGACTCATTGACTTATATCTGCACACTGCAACCCATGTTGTCTATTGTGAGAGCAGAGACATACCCTGAAAGAAGCCCTTCATTTTCATGGTTATTTTTTATTCCCAAAATTAGTTTTATTATTTTGGTTTTTGTCTCTTTTCTTTTCTTTTGCTCCTCTTATCTTTAATCTCTTTCCCTACTCTTTGCAAATATTTGTTTTTCTCTCCTTTTTTCTCTTTTCTTTTCTTCTTTCTTTTCTCTTTCCTTTCTCTCTCTCTTACACTCACCATCTTGCTCTCCCACATTGTTCATCTTCCCTTTTTGTCCCTGTTTTGGTCCTCAGTCAGAGTTCTTCTTTATTTTCCTATTATTCTCCTTTTCCTTCTCACCTGTGTCCTCTGGCCACACTGCTAACCTTCCCCTATCCTTCTTCCCATCTGTCCCTCCCTCCCCAACCCCTTCTAACTCCCTATCCCAAAGGGTAAAGTTGTTATATTGAAGAGTCTATTCACTATATGTTGGGTTGGTCCTCCATCTTGATTTAAGTCACACAGCTAAAGGTGATAGATTAATAACTACCACAAATTGTCATTCTTTAAGAGGTTTTTGATGCTATGGTATTGCTGATTGTATGACATGGGCTAAGGTGTCATGATTGATCTAAACAGTTTTCCTTTCTGGTATATTGAAAATGAGATAGCCTCAGAGTCATTATAGACTCAAAACCTAAAGTACAGCTATATCCGATAGACACCTCTGAGAAGCAATCATTCCATAAGGGTTTTAAATAGATCAACAAAGATACTTACAATAAACAACTTCATAATATGTCAACGCAGGAACTAAACCAGGGACAGTGCCAAAAACAAAAATGAGAAGGCATTTAAGCAGGTCAGAAACTCAGACTTTCACCCCACAAAAGGCAATTTCTGGAGAAATGAGGTGCAAAAGTCTGATAATCAACCACCTGGACACCCTGAACTGATAGCACAGGAAGTAACAAAGCAGATGCATGAGGCTTTAGAAAAATTCAAAGCAGAAATAATCTCCCAGATATCTGCAGAGATGGTGAGGAGAGTGAAAGACATGATTAGAGGATCTAGAACAGAAACAGATTAAAAAAATAGATGAGCTCAGAAACATGCTGGAAGCCATGAATACCCAGCAGAAGAAAGAAATGGAAACCATGATCACCCAACATAAGAAAGAAATGGAAGCCATGAAACAGATTCAAACAGATATTCAGGAGATCAAAAACTCCATTGAAAGTATCCACAGCAGATTAAGGAAATCTGAAGATAGAATATCAGATATAGAAGACAGGATCATGGTTAGAGACCATGAAAATAGAGATTTCTTAAAAACAGTAAAGGACCATGAGAAATCAATCCAACAACTGCTAGATGATGCAAAGAAGAATAACATAAGACTGATAGGAGTCCATGAAAAAACAGGAGAAAGCACAATTGACATAAAAAACTGTTCCCAGAAGTAACAGTGGAAAACTTCCCAGACAGTGGTAGAGAATTGGACATACAGATAAGTGAGGCATATAGAACTCCAACTAGCCATGATCAAAAAAAAAATCTATATCTAGACATATAATAGTCAAGATCCCAGAAACCCAACAGAAAAACAAAATCTTACAAGTAGTTAGAGAAAAGAAACAAATCGCCAACAAAGGAAAGCCCATCAGAATCACAGCAGACTTCTCAACACAAACCCTCAAATCAAGGAGAGCCTGGGATGAAGTATTTCAAGCCCTAAAAGAAAATAACGTCCAACCTAGACTATTGTATCCTGCAAAATTATCTTTCAAAATCGATGGGGAAATTAGATACTTCCACGACAAAGAAAATCTGAGAAATTTCATGAACACCAAACCAGTACTACAAGCAATTCTAAACAATATCCTAGAAAAAAGCAATGAAGGTCACAAATCCATGAGGCCCAACAGAGGGAAGCCACCAGGCAAGGTAAGACACTAAAGGGAAAGGGGAAAAAAATAAGAAATAAAAGAGCCAACAAAAGTAAAACATCATGACAAGGATAAATCAATATCTATCAATTATAGCCATCAATGTTAATGGTCTCAATTCACCAATCAAAAGAAAAAGACTGGCAGAATGGATTAAAAAGGAAAATGTAACATTATGCTGTATACAAGAAACACACCTAACTCAAAAAGAAACTCAGAGACTGAAAGTAAAAGTATGGAAAAAAGTTCTCCACACCACAGGAACCCAGAAGAAAGTATGGGTAGCAATCTTATTTGCAGACAAAGTAGCTTTCAAACCAAAACTAATTAAGAGAGACAAAGATGGTCACTACATCCTTGTGAAGGGAAAAATCCAAGAGGATGAGATGACAATCCTAAATATATATGCACCAAATACAAATGCCCCCAACTATACAAAACAAATATTAATAGACATGAAAACCCAAATAAACACTAACACAATTGTAGTGGGGGACCTCAATACCTCACTACCACAAATAGGCAGATCATCTAGACAAAAAGTTAACAAGGAAATTCTAGAACTGAACCAAGCTATTGAACAAATGGACTTAATAGACGTTTACAGAGTGTTCCACCTCACAAAATCGGAATACACATTCTTTTCAGCTGCACACGAGTCATTCTCCAGAATAGACCACATGCTAGCTCATAGGACATATCTAAGTACATGTAAAAGAATTGAAGTTACCCCCTGTATATTATCAGACCATAGTGCAATAAAATTGGAGATCAATAACATAACAAACCACAAAACACCCGCAAACACATGGAAACTGAATAACACCCTCTTGAACAACCAACGGGTCACAGAAGTAATTAAAGAAGAAGTTAAACAGTTTCTACAAGTAAATGAAAATGCCAGTACAACATATAGGAATCTATGGGACACAATGAAAGCAGTTCTACCTGGGAAATTCATAGCAGTGAATGCCCATATTAGGAAAACAGAGAAAACTCAGATAAATAACCTAATCCAAAACCTCAAGCTCCTAGAAAAAGAAGAGCATAATGATTCCAAAGCTCATACAAGACAGAAAATTGTAAAGATTAGGGCAGAAATCAATGCAATGGAGACTAAGAGAACAATACAAAAAAATCAATGAATCAAAGAGTTGATTTTTTGAAAGAATAAATAAAATCGATAAACCTTTAGCCAACCTTATCAAAAAAAGGAAAGAAAAGGCGCAAATACATGCAATTAAGAATGAAAAAGGTGAAGTCACAACAGATCCAACAGAAATCCAGAGGATCATCAATACCTACTTCGAGAACCTCTACTCCAATAAAATGGAAAACACAGAAGAAATGGGCAGATTCTTAGATACATACAAATTGCCAAAGTTAAATGAAGAAGATATAGAAATTCTAAACACCCCAATTACAATCAGTGCAATTGAACATGTAATAAAATATTTACCAACAAAGAAAAGCCCAGGTCCAGATGGCTTCACTGATGAATTTTACAAGTCATTTAAAGAACTAACACCATTACTCTTTAAACTCTTCAAGGAAATTGAAAGGCAAGCAATACTTCTAAATTCATTCCTGGAAGCAAGTGTTACTGTGATTCCAAAAACAGGGAAAGACCCGACCCAAAAAGAGAACTACTGGTCAATCTCTCTAATGAATACAGATGCAGAAATCCTCAACAAGATACTGGCAAAAAGAATACAGAGGGTCATCAAGAAGATTACACACCCTGACCAAGTCGGATTTATCCCAGGGATGCAAGGATGGTTCAACATTCATAAATCAATAAATGTAATACACCATATTAACAGAATCAAGGACAAAAACCATATGATCATCTCAATAGATGCAGAAAAAGCATTCAACAAAATCCAGCACCCATTCATGATAAAAACCCTACAGAAAATTGGAATAGAAGGTCTTTATCTTAACCTGATTAAGGGTATCTATGAAAAACCAACAGCCTACATCATACTAAATGATCAAAACCCGAAAACTTTCATGTTAAAATCAGGAACAAGACAAGGATGGCCACTATCACCACTCCTTTTCAATATAGTTCTGGAAACATTAGCCAAAGCAATTAGAAAAGAGAAAGAAATAAAAGGAATAAAGACAGGAAAAGAAGAAGTGAAACTGTCATTATTTGCTGATGATACGATACTTTACATAGAAGACCCAAAAAACTCCGCCAGAAGACTTCTAGACTTAATTGACAGATTCAGTAGAGTAGCTGGATACAAGGTCAACACTCAAAAAACAATAGCCTTCTTGTACACAAATAACAGACTCACTGAGAGAGAAATTAGGGAAACAATTCCTTCTACAAAAGCATCCAAAAAAATGAAATATCTAGGAGTCAGTCTAACAAAGGAAGCAAAAGACCTCTACACTGAAAACTTCAGCACTCTGAAAAAAGAGATAGAAGAGGATACAAGAAAATGGAAAGACATCCCTTGCTCCTGGGTAAGAAGAAGCAATATAGTGAAAATGGCCATAGTTCCAAAAGTACTATATAGATTCAATGCAATGCCAATTGAAATTTGAACAATATACTTCACAAAACTAGAGAAAACAATCCAAAAATTCATTTGGAACCATAAGAGACCTAGAATAGCTAAAGCAATTCTAAGCAACAGAGACATGGCTGGGGGTATCACAATCCCCAACTTGAAACTATACTACAAAGCTACTGTGATATTTACAGCATGGTACTGGCAAAGGAACAGAACTGAGGATCAGTGGAATAGACTAGAAGATGCAGAAACAACTGCAGATGCTCAGCCACCTCATCTTTGAAAAAGGAGCCAACCACCATCATTGGAGGAAAGATAGCCTATTTAATAAATGGTGTTGGAAAAACTGGATTTCAACCTGCCAAAGATTGAAACTAGACCCATATCTCTCACCATGCACTAAACTAAGATTGAAGTGGATTAAAGATATAAATATTAAGACAGAAACACCAAACTTGCTGGAAGATAAGTTAGGGAGAACTCTTGAAGACATTGGCATAGGAAAAGACTTCATGAACAAAACCTCAGTAGCACAGGAACTAGCAGAAAGAATCAACAACTGGGATATCATCTTATTAAAAAGCTTCTGCACTGCAAAAGAAACCACCAACAGGGCTAACAGACAACCTACAATATGGGAAAATTTTTTTAGCAACTGTACCTCAGACAAAGGACAACTATCTAGAATACATAAAAAATTGAAAAATATCAGACCCCCCAAATTCAAAGACCCAATTCAAAAATGGTCATCTGAAATGAACTGATATTTCTCAGACAAGGAAGTAAAAGCAGCAAACAAATATATGAAAAAATGTTCAACATCACTGGTCATTTGAGAGATGCAGATGAAAACAACACTGAGATTCCACCTCACCCTAGAAAGGATGGCTGCTATCAAGAAATGAATCAATAACAAATGCTGGCAGGGTTATGGGGAGAAAGGAACCCTTCTCCATTTCTGGTGGGAGTGTAGACTGGTGCATCCACTTTGGAAGTCATTATGGAGATACCTCAAAGATCTAGGACTAGAGGTCCCATTTGACTCAGCTATTCCCCTGCTGGGTATCTTCCCAAAAGAATTAAAAGAATCACACCACAGTAATATATGTGCACCCATGTTCACAGCTGCACAGTTTGTAATAGCTAAAGCTTGGAAGCAGCCCAAGTGCCCATCAACTGGAAATTGGATAAAGAAAATGTGTGTTTTTTTTTAAAATGGAGTACTACTTAGCCATAAAGAATGAAAAACTAGAGTCATTTATAGCTAAATGGTTGCATATTGAGGCCATACTCTTAAGTGAAATAAATAGGACACAGATGTGTAAATATCGAATACTTTCACTAGTGTGAGAAACTGAAAGTGTAAACAAGGGTTAAAATGATAAAAATGAATAATTGATAATTTGAAATAGGAAAAAAAGTCCAAAGACAAAGGAATGAAGGGAGGGGAAGGGGAAAGGAAAAGAGGGAAAGGAAAAACTATGAGAAAAGAAAAAAAAAAGGAAATGAAATCTATGTAAATAGGGAAGGGAGAAGGGGGTGAAGGGTACACAGGTAATGGGGAAAAAAAAGTAAGAACCGAGATATATCATGTACAGGTACAAACAACCAATGATAAATGTAAACAAATTGTATACCTAAAATGTACCAATAAAAGAACTAAAAGAAAAAAAAGATATGCAAAATATCCATTACAAAAATAATTCAATTTAAATGGATATTTAGAAGAATTTCTTAAAACAATTTTAAATGTCCAAAACATTTATTTTAAAAATGCTCTGCACTATTATTCATCAAGGAGATGCAAATCCAAACTAAAATGAGATGCTACCTTACTCTAGCCTAAAAGGCTTTTATTAAAAAGACAATGAAACAGAAATGCAGATGAGTACCTGAACAAAAGGTAACACTTATACACTGGGGAATGTAAATCTTTACAGCTGTTATGGAGAACAATATAGAGTTTCCTCAGAAATTTAAAAATAGACCTATACCTTATAATTCAGCTCTCCCATTTTTGGGTATATATTCTAAGAAAATTAAATCAATATATTGAAGGGGTAAGTTGTAAGTCAGTATATATTTTAGAGAGCTCTATAGAAAAATAAATTGCACCATCGTATTCAAGAATTTTGTAAAACTTTTATTGTCTCACTAAAATCAAAATGAATACTAGGTAAAATCATGGAGGAGACCAGAAATTTAGGGATATAATATTGTGGTTAAATGGAAAGAATGGTACATTAACATTTAACAGTGGGAATAGTAAAATTTTACAAATAACATTTTTTGGTAATTTTTTTGAGAAATAGATGATTAGATTTGTAATACTACTACATTGTAGACTTTCATCCAACTATTCTGGGGACAAGAAGAAAAAATAAATGCAAACCCCAAATTAGTAACTCCTCCCAGTTTCTACTTTACTTTTTACATTGTTCTTAAAAGATGAAACATCTGGGTGTTTACTGGAAGATAGTTAGATACCTAGATACCAACATGGGAGAAATTGTCTTGGTCATAGTGTAGGAGATGTCAAAATAATAGAAAACAAGGGAGAAATTCTGAGTATGGGAAATGAAACTGAGTTCTGGGAAGATTTAAAGCTGTCAAAGAAAAATATAAATAAAATTCAGAAATTAAGCAAAGACATCTAGTTACAGAGTAAAATAGGATATTTAACCTAGTAAAATAGTACATTAAATGAGAAACTAGTAATGAGAAGAGAAGAGGTCTGTGTTTGACATAAAGCTCAGGTGGGGAAGCTCATCACTGGATGGCGTAAAGGTATTGCAGTAGCTGATCATCTGTCTTCAAATGTCCCTCAAGGGGAGACCAAATACTGTTCTATAAATGTGTTGAGAAACTGGGTACATAAATACATTTACTGGATCTCAAAGGGTACTGGGTTTAGCTCCAGCCATATGTTAAATCACTTTCACTGAATAACTAATTTTCTTTAGCTCATGAAGGAAAGAAAGAAGTTTCCAGCTCTCCTGAGAAGAAAAGGTGAAATCTATCAGAGACTTCTAGGAAAACATTAATTATCTTGATACACTTCTAAATTCTCTTCAATTGCAGTGTCTACTATGTGGGTCAATCATTGCACTGAGAATAAATCTGTCTGTCAGGAACTGTCAACAACTTTAAGTAAATCATTATAAAACATAATGGCAATTTATTAATATACAATGAAACAATTGTTGCAGGACCTATATTTGTGTTTGTTTGATTTTTTAATTATCTCTAAAATTATTCTACATGGAAATCCAAATTATAATCAGATTATTTTATTAATTTGCAAAGACAAATGGTTCTCATAGGGAAATGGAATACTCAAACCTATTTTGTCAGCACACCATCTCTCTGTGACATGGGGAATGAAATAATGATCAGAGAATGATTTATTAATATACCCTAAAAATCACTGTCCATACTGGCCAACAGCTTAAATTCAATGCAATCAATTTCCACTTTTCCTGTAAGAAATGAAGAGACATGATCAGAAGTTGTGTGGTAGGCCAAGAATTGGAACATAGGAAGTTTCATCAACTGAAGGTTTAAGGAGATGAGACTATAACATCTTAATGCAGTTGTATTTCATTATCCTAGTGTGAACATGGTACTTTAAGTTTTAATATAACTTTTGACCTGCGAGGTGCTTGAATCCTTCAAAGTAACTCCAGCATCCAGAAATCTGACTAAAGTCTCTGCACTCTAGATCTGGAATACTAGGCAAGAGTTTCCTTACTATAATTATTCATTGAGGAAAGCTCCAGTTCTAAACTGAGAGAGAGAGAGAGAGGAGGGACAAACAGAAACAGAGACAGACAGACAGATAGAGACAGATCTTCGTACTAATAAGTTAGGTTCTCAAATGGCTGGTATGTGTCCTTTCTGGAAATAATTACATAGCTCAAAAAGTTGGCTGTTATAATATGTATGGAAATTTCTGTCATTATTTTAAGGTTGAAGAATGATTGGAAATTATTGCTTTGGGGGTTAAAAAATTCCTTCAGTTTTTCAATGCCCTAATAATTTGAGCGTCCCACTCTACCCTCAATATGGATGACCTATGAAATTATCTAACTTAGCTTTTATTATCTTTATGTTCCTTGACTTTTGGGGTTTCCTACATCTCTTGAGATTGTATTTAAAATGCTGTTTTTATGTAGTTTTCTTTTCTGAGAATATATATAATTTTCAATGATTTTTGTTTCCTTAATGACATACAACTTCTAGAACCTGTGACATTGCCTAGGGCATCATTAATTTATTGTCTTATGTGTAATATTGATTTAATCTCCTATAAGCATCACCATAACTACCTCGTCATCACTTGCTTGAAGGAATCATGTAAACAGAAAACTATTGATGCGATGTGCATGCACATGAAATAGAAAGGAAAGAGCCTGAGGAATAATTAAATATGAACTGCAAGAAGTAACAATGGTCACAAAAGAATGTTTTTCAAAAATCATAGGGCAATAGACAAGTTGTATGCTAAGAAAATAAAAATATCTAAATCAAACTCATTAATTATTCCAACATATTAAACTACCTTAAGTATTCCAAGAAGGAATAGAAATTTTAATTAGAGTAGTAAATCTGAAGGTATTTCAAATAAATTTTTCCTACGTATTTTTTCCTAGACTTTCTAAGAAGAAATAGATCAATATGAAAATTATATTTATAAAACTTAAAATATTCATATAATTTAAAATTATTGGTATAAACTGTGTTTAGTACATTCCATCAAAATGTTATTTCTAACAGTCATATTATGCTGTTTTCTTTTACTATATTTTAATATCCAATGTGGGGAATGATCTTGTTAGAAAATTTAAGAATTTAAATAATTCTTGTGAGAATTTAATAAATTTCAAAAAAATCATATTTTCACATTGAGATCTTGCTACATTTATGAATTCAGATGGGATCAATTATAATCATTTGTGTGTTTTAACTTTCAATACAATCAATGGATAACCATTTAAGGGCTTTTTGGATTTTTCTCTTTTTTATTAGTATATGTGTGAGATACATAATAAATGCATTCATCTTGGAGAATTGATACATATACATCTATCTCATCTGGGTCTTGTTTACTTGCCCTTCCCTGTTCTTCTTTCTTTTCTCCTATCCCCAGATCCCTTTCTTTTTATCCTTTTAAAATATTTCTTTCCTAATTACATGCCTCTTGTGACATCTATTGCTCAATTTGATATCATTGAAATTTGTAATAAGCTATTTTTCAATTATATTTTTGAAAGACTTGATAATCTTTCACAAAATGTTATTTCATAACCATCTTTTGTTGATTTTCTTCCATTTTCCAAGTTTCTGAAAATAGCATCAGTTTTATGAATTACTCATTCCTATGTTTCAACTCTAGGTCTGTTTTCTTTCCAGGTTCATTAACATGCTCTACAGAAACATCATCAGTAGCAGGGCTAATTGTCAAATTCTTTGCCTTATTGCCATATAAAGTATAAACATGATTTTTGCACTGATGGTAAGACATGTGAGAGAAAGAATATACATCTTAAAAAGTCCCTTAAAGTCATCATCATGGGTAACATCATAAAGGATGATTTAGTTTTCCTATAGCAAAATGCTCATAGTGTTATTAAATGATACAAAATTATATCTTTATATTTTTCAGTTATTAGCAATGGAACTGTATGAAGAAAATGATATAGAGATTTAATATCAGATACTGTGTAATCTTCATCCACAGAAAATGAATGTGTTTTGTCCTTAGTAATTGCATTTCATAAACCTTTTCTGGGTTCATCGAAATTTTGTGCCATATTCTAGACTATCAGCAATGCCTAGAGATGGGAACATTTTATTAGCAAAAATAGCATTATGCTTGGATGTTGTATATGGACATTAAAAAAATGACAGTGTATAAAGTACCCCTTGGGCTCTTTTGTCAGATAGATCTCTAAAACAATGTAACATTTTATTCATTTTCACAGATCTTCAATCTCTAGAAATTAAAATGTCACTGATTCTTCATAGCATAGTATTGATATTCCCATGATCTTTGCAACATTAGTTAAATACTTTTTCATGTATATTTCCTTAAATCCAGATTATTAGTAGCTACTAATCAAGAAGTAAATTAAAGCATATAAGAATTATTAACATTAAGACAGACATATTTTAGATACAAGTGTAGTCAACATATCTCTCAATATTTACATTTCCCTATATATACCTCAAATACACATCATTACACTAAATAGAATATTTACAGAAAAAACCATACACAAATATTATTCACATACTTGTTTTACTGGCAAATATATTTTAGATAGCTCATGCTTAGGAAATGTCTATGTACACAGAACTGAACACCAAATTACCATGGAAAATTGTATGACCCAGTTAGAACTTAGCAATTCTATATACAGCTCAACATGGAGAGAGAAACAATAATCAAGATGATGTCATGGATAACACAATAAGACTTGTCAATCCTGTTCACTGAAACCTGGAATCTCCGTGCTTTAAGTCTTCAGAGGAACAATATTAGTATTTGAAAACAACCATAAATAATATGTGTGGTTTCCATGTTATGCAGTCTCATGAAACTTGATTAGCAAGATTAAACATGGCAGTAAATACCTTTTATTATGAAAGATATATGATAGATATTAAATAATTTAGAGGTAGCAATAAAGGGATTTCAGAATTAATGGGTGTGGGAGCTCCTCCTTCAAATGGACAAAATATTAATAGGATTGTTGTTAATGCATATTAATTCTTAAAGTACAGGCTACTTTGCTTGTGGTTTGCTACACCCAAAACAAAGGATGTCTAAAAGGTATTCTAAGAGCGGAGAAATTCATATTCTGCATCAAACACTTTGTTCTCAACAAAATCTGCAACCACTGGTGCCATATTATGGAGGCCTGGGCTGTGGTTCTGGCTCTGGCTCTGGCTTGGGCTATTGTGGTTGTGGACATGGCTGCTACTGCCCATGTTACTAGGGTAGATATTGGTCATCTGGTTTCTACTAAGAAACTGCACAAGACTGGGGACTCGGGCTATTTTTCTTGCTGATGATTCTTCAGTTCATCAATCCATCTTTCAAGTTAAATGATTATCAGACAATCCTAGGTTACTGTGACAAAACTTCAGATTTCAGCAGGTCAGAACTGACTTCCTGAAAGCCATCTAGACTGCAGTTTTTATTTTGGAGAGGGTTATAGAGTGAGTAATGCTTTTCTTTTTATTTTTGGGGTATGTATTTAGTACAACTCACATTTCAAATTGTGCATGTGAGAAATGTAGAAAATCTCATATTAAACTTACTTTGATATTTTAAATGTGTCATAGTTATCTTTTCTATTCCCTCATGAATAGTTTTAAAAATATGTACAAACACTGTGTGTGAGTTTATTCTTGTTTCTGTCAACCCTCTGTGTGTGTGCTTTGTGACAGTCTCCTGATGATGGTCTTATTTAGGAAACCCAAGCAACCTCGAGTGTACAC